>NC_050534.1:22711561-22739709 GCF_002922805.2 Oryzias melastigma | reverse complement strand
GTTCTGATCGTGTCGCGGTTCAGATCATTTTTCGGATCAGTAAAAAAAAAAAGAAAAAAGGCCAACGTCATGAAAGCTAAATGAATTTTTGGAAACACTTCAAATCATTCAGAAGTACTCTCCCTCTTGAATATATTCGATAAGAATATAAAGTACTTCCCACACAATATTTATAGATGTAACATCAAAGCTTTTGCTCACTGAGGCCGATTTACTAAAACAAAACATCTTTAGACTTTGAACACAAACAAAATGCTAAAACATCTCGTTTCTACATTTACATGTTTTTAGACCAAATCTACAAAAAGAGAGAAAAGAATAATTAAAAATAGTGTTAAAAATACCAAATCTATCTGGAGTTCCCCTTAAATACAAAGGTTCTCGTCCCACCCGCTAAAGTCCAAATTAAATCATAAATAAAACAGATAAAACTTTTCTTTGGTATTATTGCTTCAATGTAACTAACTGTGGGAACATTTAAATATCTAAAATAATAATAATTATCTGTAAAACGTGGCACTGTTGTCCTGTGAGTTTTGATCTCTTTGCCATAGATTCATGTCCATCACGGAGCGTCTTCCTCCTGTGGGACAGCTGCTGCTCTGAACTGGGAGATTCTTTGAATCCAGAAATGTAAACGTGTACCAATACTTTTATTTAAAACACTAAATAAACCTGATATCCATCCACGTCATTCATTAAGAAGTTCAGTAAAGTTTGTGACAGAAGCTGCAGGGTTTTTCCTGCTTACAATAAGGTGGCGTCTCGTCACGACTTCAGATTTGTAACCTTAACAAGTTTATTTTACTATTATTGTGGTTATTTCATAAACGTTATTGAACATTCTTTCAATTTACATATTTTACTATTATTAGATCACCTCATTAAGAAACATAAATGACTCGATGTAACTAACAAACCTAACGTTGATACACAATAAAACAACTAATTATTCTAGTCTGAAGCTCCATACAAAAGACTCAGCTTCAGTTTTTAACAAAACCCTCAAATTCAGCACTTCATCTCCCCCCCCCCCCGTCTCCTTTTTCTTTTTTCATGGAGGTTCTCCTCTAAATCAGGTTTAAACTCCTGATTTTAAAGCGTGTCTTCTCTCCCTCACACTCTGTGGGTCTGTCGGTCATAAACAGCTGAAGAATAATCCAGTCGGACCGAACCATTTTAGAGGAGGGGGGTCCACAGACGATGTCTCCAAAACAAAATATTGAAGTATTATTACCTCTAAATATTTGTGAATATATATTGGTTATAAGTTTACTGAAATAATGTTTTCTGTTGTGTCATTTCGTCATCATTCGGGTCTCCGTGGACCCTCTCTCAGTCTGGGCTCCTAGAATCAGCCACATCCCCCCTTTTCCAGGAGCTGGTGGCGGCCGACACCAAATTCTCTATGCAGGAAAAGCTCTGAAAGCTCCGCCCACACGCAGCGGGAGATTCAGGAACAGACTTTAAGAAATAACCGTGAAGCTGTTACTTCAGCGCTGGTCAAAACAAAGAGGATTTACAGGAATTTGACAGAATTCCATCGATGTGAACAATTGATTAAATTATGAGAGCCCGAGGTGTGTGCGCTCGCTGGGGGTGGGGGTCGGAGTGGTCCGCGGTACACACGTGTCCGAACCGTGTCCCGAACCGTGGCTTCTGATCCGTACGGATCACGGATCATCCGTGGTCCGTTACACCCCTAGCTTACAGCCTGCATGGCTCCTGTTTGTGATCTGAGCTCCACATTTATGTTCTGTTAGATTTTCAAAGTAAAACTTCCTGTAACTGAAGCCCTGGTTGAAGAACCACTGAGGGTCCTGACACCCCTGACCTCTGACCTGTGGGACGGCTCCCCTGCTTCCTCACCTCCTTCCAGTCCGAGTCTCTTGATCCGTTTCCACCAGAACCTGAACCACAAACAGACGATCATTGAGGTCCAAATGATCCGATTGTAACGGTTTCTTCAGACGAAGCAGATCCGGAATAATCCGAGGATTCTCAGCTGAGACTCCGTCAGATCAGACGAGTTTCTTCTTTTGACTACACGTCTGAGCGAACAGAACTCTCCAGTCTGGGGGTCACCAGGTCGCCCTCGAGGACCACACATGATGCCCTCGAGGACCACACACTGTGCCCTCGAGGACCACACACGGTGCCCTCGAGGACCACACACGGTGCCCTCGAGGACCACACACGGTGACCTCGAGGACCACACACGGTGACCTCGAGGACCACACACGGTGCCCTCACATCTCACTTACATTTTGTTGCTATTACTTAAATGACATTTGCATTTACATAGATTTACCAAATGTCTTAAAGACATGTTGATACATGAACGTTAGATCAGTTCAGGTGACCTCTGACCTTCTCCAGTTCAAAGATCATTCATTTTGTTAAAATGCTGCAGATTTGGTCATTAGTTCAAAATGTGGAAGTCGATTTTCCTTTAACATTAAATGATTGATAAACATGGAAGAACATCATGGAAATGGGACATTTATCTTCTCCACATGGATGGACTCCTCCTGCACCTCCTCCTCCTCCTCCTCCTCCTGCACCTGCACCTCCTCCTCCTCCTCCTCCTCCTGCACCTCCAGGGTTTCTTTATTTATTTGTATTTTAATATGAATTAAAACAGGAATATATTTCTGAGCGGGTCGGTTGAGACACCGTGTCGCTCCCAGGTCCAGGTGATTTAGATGACAGCACCTGTCACATCAGACACGCCCCCATATCATACTCTACCAATCCAACCAGTTAAATAAATGGACACGCCACAGAAAGTAGGTTATTACCCATTGAAATTAAATAAACAAAAACAGAAATATGCCAAAATGACTCTAACAAAATGTTAGAGAAAATGTAACAATTACTGAGATGAATAAAGTTCTGAATATTAATATCTGTTTCTTCATTGATAATTATGGTGAGAGTCTTCACACAGAGGAGAATCATGATTGATTATTAATAATCAATAATGTAGAACTAACTAGAACTACAACATTTGTTTTTCAAACTGGATTTCCTTCGTTTGACTCGGTACCATGAAGCTCTCAGGTTCAGAAAGGTCGGTGACCCCGATCTAGTCCGTCTGAACCCGTCACTCTTACCTGGGAAGTCCCGCCGGTACAGGTGTCTCCACAGCGAGGAGTCTGCGGCGGCGGCGTTCAGCAGGCGGCAGACGGCGGACAGCCGGACCAGCGAGCGCACGTCCAGCAGGCGGAGCACCCTGAGCAGCAGCTCTGGGGGGAGGGCCTGCAGGCCGAACGCCCAGGGCAGCGCCGCGGCTGCAACGCAGAGAAACGGTCAGCGGCTGCCCCTCCCTCATCAGCCTTAGAGCTTCCTGCTCTCTCCGGGTGGCTCTAAGCTCCGCCTCCTCCTGCCTCGACTGCGTTTACCTTCTCTGGCGGCGGCGATCAGAGGGTAGGCCAGCTGGTCCTTGACGAGGCGGGACAGTTTCCGGAGATCCTTGAAGGCCGCGGCTGCACTTCCTCCTGACGGACAGCACACAGCGTGACTCAGTGGCGCCGCGGCGCCAGCCTCCCCCACGCCCGCGTACCTGCCCACTCCTCCGTCACGAAGCTGGACGCCGTCAGCTGCAGCTTCCGGACCAGAGCCACGTTCTCCAGAACCGTGAGGGCGGCTGCAGGAACACCAACCAGAAACCTGAGCCCGAGTCTCCTCCTTCAGAGAACGCTAACGCCTCACCGTTGATGACGAGCTGGGGGCCCATGACCACGCCCACCACGGAGGCGGAGCTGCTGCCACACAGAGGGTGAGTGTACTGCAGCCGGTAGGTGGCACCGGACCTCCAACCTGCTGGCATCTGAGCGGCCTTCAGCTCGCAGCCCTGAAGACAGCACAGGTGAGCGCCGGCCCCCGAGGACCGACGAGGCCCCGCCCACTTACCTGGGGCGTGAAGCCGGCCTCCAGCAAGAGCGTGTGCGCCGCCACCACCACGGCGTCGTTGGGACAGCTGACCTGCGCCGCGTGGAACAGCAGGTCCAGGGACAGGGGGGCGTGGCCGTTCTCCGCCTCGCTGCACAGGATGGGCTCCCAGAGCGGCGCCGCGCTGGCGTCTGGCGGGGCCGGGCCCGCAGGTTCCATGCTGTCAGAACGCTGGAGTGAAGAGCAGATGGATTTGATCTGAGCAGAATGAGAACAAGAAGCCTGAACGGCGTTCCTCAGGCTGGAGAACGCCGGAGCTGAACTGAAGTCTGGATCATCGGAGGAGGATCTGCTGGATCCTCATGCTTTCAGTTTGGAGACCTGAGGAGAGGCGTGGCCACACAGCTTCAGTCAGGTGACCACCTGACCTCCTCTGATGATGTCATAAACTAGGGCTGGGTATAGAAACGATTCGATTCGCAAGAGCCTGAATCCATTCTTTCGATTCTTCAATTCAATTTTAAGTTTACAAATTTATACACATTGGATTAGAAATACTTAAATAAATCTAATATTTAATTTGAATATATTTATTAGTAAAATAAGATGTTAATATCATACAGTTACATCATCATTAACATGTTAACATAGTTTGGCCACTAGGTGGCGATGGCGCTATAGAAATACATCTTATTCAAGAAGAACGAATGAGGGAAAAAACTTTTTAGTCCACAAATAGTTACTTTAGAAACTATTTCCTAAAAGAGTTTGAAACATTAAAGACGTTCATTTAGTCAGCAATGGATTATTTTGGTCGACCGAGCGTTAGCATTAGCCGTCCAATGGGAAATACTATTGAACGTTAGCATCAAGCTAGTAGACTTCAGCTTTGTGTGCTAAATCGATTATTGATCTATTAATCTTAAATTGATTTTTTCACCCCCGTCCTACCAAACACAGCTGGAGTCATCTTCATCTGTGAAGCTCTCCAGGATCCAGATCAGGTTTCTGCCCTCCTCCTTCTGTCAGAGCATTCACTCACTAAACCAGACTCACCTGGCTGCAGGTGGAGCTGCAGGTGGAGCTGCTGGTGGAGCTGCTGCTCTGCTGTGCGCCGGTCGTGCTGCTGGAGCCCGCGCTGCTGGAGCCCGCGCTGTTGGAGCCCGCGCTGCTGGAGCCCGTCTTTGACTCTGGGCCTGCAGACGGCAGCAGGACCCAGATGAGGTCTCCAGAGTCGATGCCGCAGGACTGCAGGGTCTGGGTGGAGTCTGACAGCAGATCCGAGCCGTTCAGGGACAGCCCGAAGTCCGTGTCGGCGCTGAGAGGGCGGAGACAGAGTTCAGGAGGCGGTCCTCAAACATCAGGACCCATGAGAGCTTGGAGGAGCGGCGCAGCAGGAACCTGAGTCCGTGAGACGGCAGAAGCGTCTCCCCGATCAGCTCCACCAGCTCCCTCAGGGTGGGCGCCTCCCCCCCGACCTCCAGCCTGCTGGTCTGCCGCCGGATTCGAACCCGCAGCTTCATGCTGCAGATGAGGTCACATGATCCCCGTTCAAACAACATCAGACCAATCCTGTCAGGACGCTTCTCCTCAGCTCCTCCTGACCGGAACCTCACAGCCCAGCGGGTCACGCCTCCAGGGGGGGGGGGGGGGGGCACAGGGGCCCAGATCACCTGGTGTGCAGTGCATGCTGGGTAGTTTTTGCTCTGATGTCACATGTCAATCATCTTAAAGATTTTACGAGAGAGGGGCGGAGCCAGGCGACCATGGACCTCTGAGTCATTGTTTCTATGGCAACCACTCACCAAAAGGACAGAGCTTCAAAGGTTCCTGTCAGAGGAAGGCGGGCTTCATTGATGAGCTGAAAGATTACAGGCAGCCTCTCTACTGCCCTCTGTGGGCGGAGCTCAGAATCGCTCTGTCATTAAGCCCCGCCCCTTTAAAACAGAATTAGTGCGGATCAGAGAAGTTTGATTTTCAATCATTTACTTTTCAAATCCTTCATTAAGAAAATAGTTTTTAAGACGTATTTAAACCGGTTTCTTTAAGATGACCCCCCCCCCCCGTCACTACATAAATGACAGACTGTGTATTAATACATGAAAGTGTACTTCGTTACTGCGGGCAGAAGTACCGTTACTTTGGTTCAGTGTTTGAAGAAACCCGGAGCAGAAACACGAAGAACATTACAGAGGAGAGCTAGCATGAAACCGTCATTTTCGGTTCCGCGCGCGCGCTAACCCGCTGCGTAACATCCAGCAGGTCCCCTCACCTGCTTCACCTGCCGGTTCCGACCCACCTGGACTCCACGAACCACCCGCAGAAACTTGGGGTGAAGGAACCGAGACGCTTTCGACTCTTTCTCGGGAGTTTACCTCAACAACACAAACAACGCCGAGCCGCGCGCGCAGCTTCCGCTCTGGATTTTCAAAACAAAAGTCGTTGGACCTATCATCGGACATACTTACAGTCAACGCGAGCTGTGGTCTGTTATTCTTCTGATCTGGATTAAGACGTTTTTCCATAAAAAATCCAAATCAAAATCAGATTTATCTCCAAAAGTATTCTAAGAACATAAATGGCGGTTTCATGAAATCTGATGATTAGATCTAAAGATGTTTCTACGCCAAGTTTCTATATTACTTTACCGTAGTAAATAAACTTTCGGCAGTTTTTATTTTCCCCTCGGACTATTCACATTTGTCTAAAACCTTAAAAACTGGGTTTAGGTTGCGCGGAGCGGACTTTATTCTGAAAAACCACCGGAAACCGATCACTCAAGCTCAAAGTACGGCAAGCGAGCAGCTCCAAGACTCGTGAAGTCGTGTGAATGGTTATCGTGTTCAGGTTGAAGCTAAAGCGTTCCGTTTCATTTCAACAGTTTCACTTTTGTTCTGTTTACGGAGATTCTAAAGGTTCTGCTGAGTCATCCCGAGCTTCCACTCACGCGCCTTTGGAGCCTCCCGGCCTCCGTAGAGTTGCGACTCTTACTGCGTGGTCAGTCAGTCAGCAGCTGAACCGTAGCTCTCTTCGTGAATTCGCCTCGTGGGGCTCGTTTGGGTCGGAACCATGAGCAGAAGCTACAACGATGAGCTGCAGTACCTGGAGAAGCTGTCCGGGACCTGCTGGAGGATCAAGAAGGGCTTCGTGCCCAACATGCAGGTTAGCCGCTTAGTATCGGAACCGGACCGGGACCGACCGGTTCAGTAACGCATGTATGGTCCCGTTATGGTCCGGTTTAACTCAAACCGGTCTGTTTGCAGAGAAGCAGCAGAATTCTAGTAATAATAGCGACGTGTTTTAGCAGCAGGTGTCCCGGATGTTTAGTGAAGTGGGCGTGTCTTGGGCGGGATCAGTAACGTTTGGCTCCGCCCCTCATTGGCAGGTTGAAGGGATCTTCTACGTGAACGAGCCTCTGGAGAAGCTGATGTTCGAGGAGCTTCGGAACGCCTGCCGTGGAGGAGGTCAGCTGATGGCGCCGCCAGCTGTTCCCAGGTGTTCCTGTCTTCACCTGTTCGCTTCTCTCCCCAGGTGTGGGCGGCTTCCTTCCCGCCATGAAGCAGATCGGGAACGTGGCGGCGCTGCCCGGCATCGTGCACGTGAGAATGAGCATGTCACTTGAGTGGCGTTCACGCCGCGGCGTTCTCACCTGTGTCTCGTGTCCACAGAGATCCATCGGTCTGCCGGACGTCCACTCGGGGTACGGATTCGCCATCGGAAACATGGCTGCCTTCGACATGGGTGACCCCAGCGCCGTGGTGTCTCCAGGTACCCGTCGGCGCCCTGCGGCCGCCCCCCATCCAGACGCCTCACAGGAGTGACTCCTCTCTGCTCCTCCTCAGGCGGCGTGGGATTCGACATCAACTGCGGCGTCCGTCTCCTGAGGACCAACTTGGACGAGCGGGACGTCCAGCCCGTGAAGGAGCAGCTGGCCCAGTCGCTGTTCGACCACATCCCGGTGGGGGTGGGGTCCAAAGGAGTCATCCCCATGGGAGCCAAGTGAGCCCCTCCCCTGGACTGAGTGGTCGGGCCCGCCCACACAGGTGTGTCTCACCTGTCCCCTCCTCTCCTCAGAGACCTGGAGGAGGCGCTGGAGATGGGCGTGGACTGGTCCCTGAGGGAGGGCTACGCCTGGGCCGAGGACAAGGAGCACTGCGAGGAGTACGGCCGCATGCTGCAGGCCGACCCCAACAAGGTGTCGTCCAAGGCCAAGAAGAGAGGCCTGCCGCAGGTGTGCCCCGCCCCCAACAGGTGAGAGTCCAGGGGCGGTGCTTAAACTGACCTGTGTGTTTGTGTGGAAGCTGGGAACTCTGGGAGCAGGAAACCACTACGCAGAGATCCAGGTGGTGGACGAGATCTACAACGACTACGCCGCCAAGAAGATGGGCATCGACCACAAGGGCCAGGTGTGCGTGATGATCCACAGCGGCAGCAGGGGCCTCGGGCACCAGGTGGCCACAGGTGGGCGCCGCGACCCGGCCCGCACGCTGAGAGACTGCACGGCTGTGAGCTCTGACTGTCGTTGGCAGACGCGCTGGTGGCCATGGAGAAGGCGATGAAGCGCGACAGCATCACGGTGAACGACCGGCAGCTGGCCTGCGCCCACGTCACCTCGCAGGAGGGGCAGGACTACCTGAAGGGCATGGCGGCGGCGGGGAATTATGCCTGGGTCAACCGCTCCTCCATGACCTTCCTCACCAGACAGGTACGCGCAGATCAGAACCGGTCCAAGCACCATAAGCTCCAACAGGGTCCAAAGTGTGGACCGGCCCGTCAAGTGTTCTGGTTCTTGAGGCGTCTGGGTTTGGCGCTTGATCACAGACCTGATGGTTCCAGGTCCGGTCTGGCTGTACGTGGTGAGGTTCTCGGGCTGGACCAAGTTGGTTCTGGTGGTCCGGTTTGCACTGCTCTATCTACTGACCATGAAGCGTTCTACTAGGACTGGGTTGATAAAATCGATGAATGGATCAAAACTTCACAGATCAATAATCGATCCCTAAAAATATAGATCGATTTAGGACATGAAGCTGAAGTCTCCTAGCTTGATGCTAACATATAATGGAATTTCCCATAGGACAGCTAATGCTAACGCTCAGTTGACCTGAACATACATTGTTGAAGAAATGAACATCTTTATATGAAGTTTCCAAACAATTTTAAGGAAATACTTAAAATAACCATTTATGATCTAAAACATCCTTTTTAGCTCAATCGATCTTCTTTTTGTGGAATAACATGTAATGCTACAGCGCCATCGCCACCTAGTGGCCAAACTGAAACGTCCTCCAGGAGAAGCAGAACAATGTTTATAATGAACATTTTTGTTAGAACTTCTCCTTCAGAGAATCCATGTAACTCTGGATGATATCAACAATCTCGTTATATTGTTATACATTTGAACACTCCGTCTCGCCCGCCGGCGTCTGAACGCTCCGTCTCGCCCGTCAGGCCTTCTCCAAAGTGTTCGGCACTACGCCGGACGACCTGGACATGCACGTCATCTACGACGTGTCCCACAACATCGCCAAGGTGGAGGAGCACATCGTGGACGGGAAGCAGAGGACGCTGCTGGTCCACCGTAAAGGCTCCACCCGTGCCTTCCCGCCGCACCACCCCCTGATCCCCGTGGACTACCAGGTACGCCACCGTAGTTTGGCGCCGCGGCAGCAGCTCCGGGCCGTTCTCACGCCGTCTTGTGGTTGCAGCTCACGGGCCAGCCGGTTCTGATCGGAGGCACGATGGGAACCTGCAGCTACGTCCTGACGGGCACCGAGCAGGGCATGACGGAGACCTTCGGCACCACCTGCCACGGAGCGGTACGGGTCGCCAGTCTGCGCCGGTCTGCACTCTGTCCGTCGGTAACCGCCTCCCTGTTGGGTTTCAGGGCCGCGCTCTGTCCCGGGCCAAGTCCCGCCGGAACCTGGACTTTCAGGACGTCTTGGACAAGCTGGCTGACATGGGCATCGCCATCCGGGTGGCGTCGCCCAAGCTGGTCATGGAGGAGGTGAGGCCGGCGCTCCAGCACTGGGAGCTGGACCGTGACGCTGAGTGACTAAAGTTCTGGTGTCGTTTCAGGCGCCGGAGTCGTACAAAAACGTGACAGACGTGGTCAACACGTGTCACGACGCCGGCATCAGCAGGAAGGCCATCAAGCTACGACCCATCGCCGTCATCAAGGGCTGAGCCGCCGCAGAACCACACGGCGTCCGAGTTTACTGATGGATTTATGTTCAGGCCCGCTTCTGCTGTGGGACCGGCCCGTTTGTTTCCAATAAAGTTTCTATTTTCCAGCATGACCCGAGGCCTGTGCAGACCAGTCTCTGATCCAACAGTACTTCCTGTTGACTTTCACAATAAAAGACAAGTAAGCTGCAGCTGAGCTTTGAAAGGAAGTTTATTGTGAAAAGATTTCAACTGAAAGATCCAATCCAGAAACTGAGTCCAATCCACCTCTGGAGTTTCAGAACCAGCTGAAATCTCTGCAGTTTAGGTTCTGGAAACACTCGGACCTGATGTTCTGGTATGACTTTAAGTTGTCTTTATTTTGGTTTGGATGAAAAAGAAATAAAACGTTTGTTCAGAACCGGAGGTCTCACATCAGAAACTCTTCTGGGTCTTGAGTGGTGCAGGAAATGAACCCGGCCTGGCCCGACCCGACCCGCTGGCTTCTTCATGCTGCAGCTCGGTTTGGTGTGTCCAGAGGACTCGCCGTCCTCCAGAGGACTCGCCGTCCTCCAGAGGACTCGCCGTCCTCCAGAGTTGCCAGATGAGGCGGTTGATCTGCTGCGCAGGTGAAGCAGCACCGACTGCAGCCTCAGCAGCACCGACTGCAGCCTCAGCAGCACCGACTGCAGCCTCAGCAGCACCGACTGCAGCCTCAGCAGATCCCCGTTCATGATGGGATGCTCAGTTTGAACTTTTTATTTGACCAAGAGGTTTCTAAAAAAATCAAACTCTTTATTTCATGAGTTCAGTTCATATTTTACTTCATCTAAATTCATGAAAAGTAAAAATGCAAAAACAAGAAGCAGACAGACGTTACCATGGAAACGACTGACCCGATGAGAAACTTCACAGGATTTATTCCAACCGTTTCAAACGAAAGCATTCAGGCACTTTCCTCGGAGCGTCACAGCGGGGGGTCCAGTCCTGGTTCTACAGAAACTCAGTCATGCCAAAAAACTCAAAGTCAAACTCAAAGACGTTCCTGCTAAACTTCAGAGGAACAAAAACTTTGTTTGGGTTCTGACCCGCGGGTCAAAGGAAAAATACAAACCAAACCAGCAGCGAGGCCACCCGTCCGCAGGAAGTGGCAGCAGCTTCATATGATTGTGGATCCGGTTCTGATGAAGTCCTCTATCAGAACCTGAGGTTCTGGTTTCCAAACAGTCCGATCTCCATGACCTTATTGACAGTTCTGGTTCAGGTCTCCACGCCGTTCCTGAAACGTTCTCAGACTGCCGACCTCGCCGACCCGAATCCTCAGCAGACGTCATTGAGGTTCTGCCGTCCCATAGACCCCCCCCATCCCGACAGAGCAGTGTCTCTGGTCCTGGGTCAGTCCTCCTCCTCGGGGGTCAGCTCATCTATGGAGGGGGGGTCCCTCACAGTTTTTTAAGTGCAAAAGCAGCTGAGCCCACTTCCTGTATGGGGGCGTCCCGGTCTGCTGGGTCTGTTACAGCCTCGCTCTCTGGAAAAACGCCTGCAGAGACATTGGGGAGGAGTCAGGGGCGTGGCCTTATCTGTTACACAGAGGCCGGGGGGGCAGACCCCTCCTACCTTGATGTAGTTCTTCAGAACTTTGAGGTCCGGCTGCTGGAGGACCTGGCACAGCTCCTGGGGGGCATAGATGGGAGGTTAGCAGCAGAACCAGAACCGTCTTAATTGGACAGAACGATAAAGTTTGAACATTCAAAGCAGTTTGAGAGCCCCCTCCTCATGCACGGTGTTGTGGGCGGGGTTACCTGTGCGATCTGCGGCGTCACCTGCAGCGAGGGCAGGTACTCCGTCTGCAGGAACTGCAGGAACTCGGCTCCCTGAGCAGACAGAGCAGAGTCAGCGCCGGCCGCCTCAAACAGGAAGTGATGCGGCGCGGGGCTTACCTGCTTCAGGTAGATGGTCTTCAGCGTGAGCGCGCACTCCGACAGCGTCTGCACACAGAGGAGGTCAGAGGAGAACACAGCAGCAGCAGGAGGTCAGAGGAGAACACAGCAGGAGGTCAAAGGGGAACACAGCAGCAGGAGGAGGTCAGAGGAGAACACAGCAGGAGGAGGTCAGAGGAGAACACAGCAGGAGGAGGTCAGAGGAGAACACAGCAGCAGGAGGTCAGAGGAGAACACAGCAGGAGGAGGTCAGAGGAGAACACAGCAGGAGGAGGTCAGAGGAGAACACAGCAGCAGGAGGAGGTCAGAGGAGAACACAGCAGCAGGAGGTCAGAGGAGAACACAGCAGGAGGAGGTCAGACGCTCCACACTCACCAGACATGTCTGGGCGTCCGACAGGTCGAAGGTGGGCTTGAGCGGCGCCAGGAAGCACGCCGGCACGATGTGCTTGTAGGTAAAGTCCGAGAAGCCCGGCAGGCCGTCTTTGCCTCCTGGGGGCGGGGCAGAGCGTCAGCGGGGGCAGAGAGGGGCGAGCGAGGAGGAGGCGTCCACTCACCCCACAGCTCCACCAGCTTGGACAGGATGATGAAGCAGGTCTTCTGGGCCACCGGGTCCGGCAGGTCCACCGCGCCCTGGATGATGGTGAACAGGATCCGCTCGATGTTCTCCGCTCCTGGAGGAGGAACCAGATCTCAGAGCGTGTCCGTGAGCGTGGAGGCGGACGCTTGCCCCCCGCCGCCGCTCACCCTGGTTGGCCATGACCTCGTTCATCCCACTTCCTGTCATGGTCTGGATGAAGCTGAAGTAGCTCCTCCTCAGCATCTGCCTCTCCAGCGCCGCCGTCTGGTCGTTGTCCTCCGCCGGCCGCGCCATGACCTCAAAGATGGCGAGCACCAGCGGCATGAAGATCTGCTGCAGGAAGGGCGCCACCTGCCGCTGCAATGAGAAAGGCGGGGTCAGCGCGCGCGGGGTCGCGGGCGTCTGCGCCGCGGGCGACCCTTCCTGACCTTGAACTTGGCGGTGATCTGGCTGATGAGCGGGATGAACTCCTGCAGGTCTTTGGCCTCGCAGTCCTTCAGCATGTGCTCGGAGGCGGCGGGGACGAAGGGCAGCACCTCCTCCTCCAGGCAGATGATCATGCGGTGCAGGAAGGAGCGCACGGAGCTGCGCAGCGCCCCCCGCTGGACGGGGCAGCTGAGCGCCGGCAGGAAACAGTGCAGGCAGTCGCGGTAGACCTCGGTGCAGCCGCACTGCTTCACCGTCTGCTTGTTGCTGAAGGCCTTGCTGGTGCGGCTGCGGACAGAACGCCGCGTGTGACGGGCGGGAAAACCGCTGCAGCGACCGCACCCCTCCACACCTGAGACTTACCTGGCGAAGCCCACAGCGTGGCTCAGGGCGTCGGCCAGCGCCGCCTGCCGCTCCTCCTCCGTCTCCTGCAGCAGCTTGGCGAGCAGCAGCTGGAAGGCGTCCATCAGCGGCGTCAGCAGGCTCCTCATCAGCGCCTGCTTCCGTTCCACCGGACTCTCGCCGTTCACGATCAGAACGCCCGCCGCCTCGAACATGAACAGCTGGTCGTCGCTGGTCAGCAGCGGCGCAAAGCCGTTCTCCTGCGGAGTGACAGCGAGGTCATGAGAGGAAGTCGGGGGAGGGGGTGGGGTCTGGGTGGGGGGGGGGTTCTCACCAGAGGAGCCAGCGCCAGCAGGTCCTGGATCCGGGTCAGGATGTCCTCCACAAAGGAGTTCATGTGTTTGCTGTCAACAGGGGGCAGCGGTGAGACTCACGTGCACAGCTCTGACGTGCGCACACACACACACACACACATGCAGGACTCACTGCAGCGTCTTGATGAACCTGGAGAACAGGTAGGCCACTCGGCTGCGGACCTTCGGGCTGTTGTTCCTCAGACCGCGGTGGTCCAGGAACGCCATCTGAAGGCAGAGAGGAACCATCAGAACCCGCCGGATCGAGCATGTGACATCAGCACGGCGCCCGCTCACCAGAACGCCGGGTATGTGCTGCGGTTCCACCATGAAGAACTTGTCGTATCTCACCACCGTCTCGAAGAACTCCAGAGACACAGAGGAGTGCTGGTAGCTGCTGACGCCGCAGGACACCAACTGAGGAGAGAACCGAGAACCTGAGAGCTCCGCCTCTACAGGAGCTCCGCCCCCACAAAGCTGCCCCTGTGAGAGCAGTGTGACTGACCGTCCTCATCATCTCCTGCAGCGTGCTGGTCTTCATGGTGTCTCCAGAGAAGTGGGCGCCGTGTGACGCCGGCAGAGCCTCTCCGAGCATGAACAGCAGCCTGATGGCCACCTCCACCTCCATGAACGACGCCGTCTGCCAGTTCCTGCAGCGATCAGAGGCGGGCATGAAGCTGCGCAGCCGCAGGCGTCTGCGAGGGCGTCTGCGGCGGGTCTTACTGCATGGTGTTGGAGAAGACGCGCAGCACGGCCTCCAGCAGCAGCTCCGGAGAAACCTGAGCCAGGCGGTCCAGCAGCATCTTCAGCTGCTTCCTGTACTCCACGAACATGGCCTCGTCCTCGCCCTGCAACAGCGGCGGCGGGTCAGAGCGGGTTCCCCGGACCCAGCGGCTCGGGTCGCCAACACTCACCTCGTTCTCAAAGTTGTACTCATCATCATAGGTCAGCTTCTTTATGACGGCGAGCATGATGGCCTGCAGGGAGAAGAGAGCGGCTGAAGCTCTGCAGGATCCAGAGGATCCAACTGGAACCAAAAGATCCAGTGGATCCAGAGGAACCAAAAGATCCAGTGGATCCAGGAAAAACAGATCCAACTGGAACCAGAAGATCAAGAGGATCAAAAAGATCCAGATGATTCAGAGGATCCAGAGGAACCAAAAGATCCAGTGGATCCAAAGGATCCATAAGAAGCAGAGGATCCAGATGATCCAAAGGAACCAAAAGATCCACAGCAACCAGAGGACCCAGAGTAACCGTGGAAACCGTGCTCTCACCTCGATGCTGGTCTTCTGCGTCTCCGTCAGCTGCGGAAGCTGCAAGGACAGAAGATCAGCTCAGAGACGGCAGAAACCCCAGCAGACCTCCGTGACCTTCAGAGGGCCTCACCTGCTTCAGGACGTGCAGGTAGTCGTAGCAGAAGCCCACGATGTTGGCGGAGATGTCGTCGTCCTCGTGCACCAGCAGCTGCAGCAGCAGCGGCACCTTGGTCTCCAGCGCCTGCAGCGTGGCGCCCGCCTCCTTGGCACTCCCGGCCTTGACCAGCTTGGTCCAGCTCAGAACCAGGCTCTGACCCATCCCGTTCACCAGCCGGGAGAACTTGGCCAGGAAGTCCACGTCTTCCTCCTGAGAGCAGAGGGAGGGGCTGAGGATGAGCGTCTCCATGGAGACGGCGGACCGCGGCAGCCTCACCCGCTCCACGCTGAAGAAGCCGGCGGCGTGCAGAGCCTGGCACAGAGACTCCACCAGCTTGGTCTTGTCCACCGGGTCCATCCCCTTATTGACGATCTCGAACAGGCAGTCGCAGGCCTCCTCCCGCAGCTCCTCCATGGACATCTGAGCCAGCAGCAGGTTCACGAACCTGCAGCAGACACAGCTCAGACCTGCTGCCGCCCCCCACGGCCGAAAACACGGCGAGCACCCACCGGTCGTTGGCGATGAGGTTCAGGTCGATCCAGGACACGTAGGCCCCCACCACCTCCAGACACTGGCAGGTGAGCTCCGGGTGGGAGCGCTGGTACGTCTGCAGGATCTGGAACCAGGACTCCACCAGGCTGGGGATGCACTGCTCCCTCATGGTGTCCTTGATCAGAGTGTTCCTGCGGGTGTCCTGGGACACGGCAGCCAATCAGAGAACAGAGAGGAGGGCTTTGGCCCCGCCCACGTCTAAAGCTAAAGCTTCATTCAACCCGTTCTCGGTAACAGAGGTACCCGTGGTTAATGCGAGCTACACCTTGAGAAATCTGGCGCCACGCCCCCTCCCTCCCCCACCAATCCATGTTTGAGTTCTATGCAGAAAATGAAAACGCCGTCTGAGGTGAAAATGTTATCGGCCATCAAATATAAAATAACATTTGGTAAAGTTTTATTTTGAAAGTACAATGGAAGCTTTTATTGTGAAACCCGGATGTGAAGTTTGGACAGACGAACGTCAACATTCCAGCTGACTGATGAACGCCCCTCAAACGGACCTCCAGGCTCCGCCCACAGCGACTCACCTCCGCGCTGTGCAGGATGTCCCGGTCCACCACCTCGGCGTCGATGGCCATCAGCGTCCTCAGGTAGACGTCCACGCCGTTGGGGTTCAGCCCCACCATGGACAGGATGTCGAAGAAGAACTTGGGCCACAGGGTCAGGTACTCGCAGACGAAGGTGAGAGCGAACACCTGAGCCGCCTTGTTCCGGATGAAGGCCTTCTCGGGCTGAGCGTTCATCAGCTGCTGGGAAGCACACAGACGTTGAGAACCAGAACCAGGAGGTCCGGATGATTCTGGAGAACCACAACGTACCTGACACTGCAGCCATTTCATCAGTGTCTCCCTGACGAGCTGCTGCTGGGCCGCATTCAGAACCGCATGTCTGCAACAGAACCGCAGCTGAGACCGGGTCCGTTTGGACCGGAACCCTCCCAACCAGAACGGTCCTCACCTGAACTTAATCTGATGCTCCAGAACTTGGAAACAGAAGAACTTGACGTGGTCGTCACTGCAGAGGAGGTCACATGATCACAGGAAGCCCCCGGGGGGAGGAGTCAGCATGCGAGACACTCACCTGTACAGTCCTTGAGACAGCGCCTTGGCACACACCTCCCAGGCGTCCGGAGACTCCTTCAGCTGCTCGAAGTAAGCCATGGCCTGCATGCACACACATGTGCACACACACACACACATTACAGGAAAGCTCCAGAACACTGACTTTCCCTGAAGGGTCACTCCTCACCCTCTGCCTGTAGGGGGCGTCGGCGTTGGGGTTGAGCCCCAGCAGGGCCTGTTCGTCCATGACGGCAGCGACAGACTGGCAGGCCATTGGTGGTTAGCCGTGGTCCGGGGGGGCACTCTGCTGCAGGGGAGCGGGCCCCTGTCATCTGCTGGGGGGGCGGGGCGAGACCAGTGAAGGCCCCTCCCCCTGCAGACTCACAGGTGACACAGGCGACACTGCAGGTAAACAGGAGCTGCTTCAGATTTGATCAGAACAAAGGGGACGGGTGGAGCTGGTTAACGCAGACGGGTGGAGCTGGTTAACGCAGACGGGTGGAGCTGGTTAACGCAGACGGGTGGAGCTGGTTAACGCAGACGGGTGGAGCTGTTTTAAGTCAGACGGGTGGAGCTGTTTTAAGTCAGACGGGTGTAGCTGCTTATAACCCAGACGGGTGTAGCTGGTTCAAGCAGTCGGGTGTAGCTGGTTAACGCAGACGGGTGGAGCTGGTTAACGCAAACCGGTGGACCTGGTTAACGCAGACGGGTGGAGCTGGTTAACCCAGACGGGTGGAGCTGGTTAACACAGACGGGTGGAGCTGTTTAACGCAAACCGGTGGACCTGGTTAACGCAGACGGGTGTAGCTGCTTATAACCCAGACGGGTGTAGCTGGTTAACGCAGATGGGTGGAGCTGGTTAACGCAGACGGGTGGAGCTGTTTAACGCAAACCGGTGGACCTGGTTAAGGCTGTCGGGTGGAGCTGGTTAGTTCCTCTCCAGGTTTCCTGATATTAAAGTCATAATTCGGGTCAACTACCATAAAGTAATCAAAAGTAATCTATTACTTTCTGTCCTTCCACTCTTTAGGAATCGACCTGTGACGTAAACAACCTGTGAGGGCAGATCAACACCAGCGGTGATCCCGCAGCCAAACCCAGACGCAGTAGCGAACCGAACCACCACACCTGGGGGCGGACTTTCCAGCCCAGTTCGGGCCCGACAGGCACCAGAACCAGGCGGACCGGCCTCACCTGGCGCGTGTCTCCAGATGATGACACCGTGATGCAACGTCAACACTTCAGCCACGCGCCCTCCGTCTCTGGGCGTCCGTCCCGGTTCTGCCGCGCTTCCGGGGTCCAGTAGAGAAACAGCTTCTGGAGATAAAACCGAAAAGTGACCGTTACCGGTCCGGTTCAGAACTTCAGTCAGAACCAGAAGCGGACCGCGGCTAGCAGAGCTAGTACCGTTAGCCGCAGCTGGATGACTCAATACCAGAGGAAACGGGCAGAAAACCCATCCGGTACCACCGGAACCGCCCGGAAAGAACGGCGCTAGCTTTGAGAGTCAGCAGGAACCGGCTCTAACGTGTCCTGGTCCCGGTTCTGATCCAGTAGAACCAGACCTGCCTCTCTCCTCACCCTCACGAGGACCCACCAACTCGCACGCGCCCGTCGGTTCTCGGCGTTTCTGTCACGCACGGCCCCGTTAACGCTCCCGCGCGGCTCACCGGTAACTGCCGCGCTGCTCCGCGTCCTCCGCCGGTGTCCGTTCAGCTCAGAGCCGGGCTTCCACCGGAATTCAGAAGCATGTCGGTGGATTCGGCGGGCGGCGTGTCCGCTGCGGGTTTACATCCGGGTCACCAGCCGGCGGATGGAGACTTTTTTTTTTTTTTAACTTTATTTAATTTGTTCTCAGTTGGTTTGATTCATCTATTGAAACGGAAATAACTTTCTCTAAACTAAAAGCTCATTTGGTCAAACTCTTCAGCTGAGCAGATCAAGTTCATGTATTTCCCAGAATGCATCAGACTCCTCTCAGGTAAACGGTTGATGACATCATGGATCCTTCTCTGTTTCTTTGGTTCATTCATCAGAACAGCTCCATGGATCACCTGGAGACCCTCAGATCCCTCCCACTTCACCTGTGGATCAGGAGCAGGTGTATTCTCACCTGGACAGTCAGAGCCCTCAGAAAGGTTCGTCCCTCTGAAGAAACCACGTGAATGTCTTCTCCACTGATGTCCCCACATCCATCACTGTCAGCAGTAACCTCTGCTGTTCACACCCTCAAACAGAAGAAAACTCCTCAGCTGGAGTTCCACCATCAGCGTTCTCTGACGTGTGATAAACGGAAGGAGACATTGTTCCTCACAATGGGACAGAGAGGAGTCGGTGAGACTTTTCTGGATAAAGATCTGAAGACGGTCCAGCAAAAGGAGAAGCTTTGTGTGTTGTGTGGGTCCATGCTGGGTATGTGTGTGACCATAGTGTCAATCAGTGTCTTCAATTTATTTATAGTTACAAGAAATTCATGTAAGTATTTCATATTATGTTCATAAATTACTGTGTAAATTGAACACATGATTGATGACGATTCCCACACTGAAATCCTGCTGACTTAGACGACCATGTCTGATCAGATCAACAACATCTAAGTAATAATGTTCACCAAACCACTTGTGTAAAGTTCACATTTAGGACACGTATTAAGACAACAGAAACGGGATAAAAGCAGAGAAATGACATTCTGTTGTGAACAAGTACAAGTTAGTTTGGAGTTTTTTAGAATGTCATCTCAGTTTGAAGAGATGAGCCAAACCAACGGAGAAAACCTGTCATAAAATGAACAATCGATGCACACTTTGATAGATAAAACTTAGCAAAGGAAGAAAACATGAAATAAAAGCAGTAAAACCAAAGTTACACCGAATGTTCCTTTGAGTCACAAACTTAAAGAGATACAGAGTTTTTAAAAAAAATCACCAAATACTCTTCAAATACGTTCCAAGTTTTTAAAGATTTGAAAGCTTCAGTTTTCTGTTTCCCCTCACCTGTAGAAACACAACAGTAGGCT
Organism: Oryzias melastigma; assembly: GCF_002922805.2. Classification (NCBI taxonomy): domain Eukaryota; kingdom Metazoa; phylum Chordata; class Actinopteri; order Beloniformes; family Adrianichthyidae; genus Oryzias; species Oryzias melastigma. The sequence continues at coordinate 22,719,965 of NC_050534.1, read as the reverse complement.
GTTTTCATTGGTTGTCCCTGGAAAAGCAGCAAATGGATCTCCTTCAGAGGGTTACAATGAACAATAAAAACCCAATCTAAACATGAATGAGAAGCTGAAATACGATACATATGAGAAAGCGTGTTATGGTTTATGCATCTGTTCTAGAGGGCTGGGATAACAACCCGTCTTTGATACTGATACCTTTTTTTTTTACTATGTTTGTTTTATTTTCAGCATTTTAGATGAAGCTTTTAGCCCAACTTATGTCTGTCTGGGTCTGTTGAACTATAATCAATAAAGTAAACACATATATTATTATATTATATTATATTATATTATATTACATTATATTACATTATATTATATTATATTATATTATATTATATTATATTACATTACATTACATTACATTACATTACATTACATTACATTACATTATATTATATTATATTATATTATATTATATTATATTATATTATATTATATTATATTATATTGTATTGTATTGTATTGTATTGTATTGTATTGTATTGTATTGAAGCGCTCTTGCCTCACAGCGAGAAGGCCCCGGTTCGACTCCCGGCTGGGACCTTTCTGTGTGGAGTTTGCATGTTCTCCCCGTGCATGCGTGGGTTTTCACCGGGGACTCCGGCTTCCTCCCACCGTCCAAAAACATGCTTCATAGGTTCATTGGTGACTCTAAATTGCCCCTAGGTGTGAATGTGAGAGTGAATGTGTGTGTGATTGTGGCCCTGTGACAGACTGGAGACCTGTCCAGGGTGTACCCCGCCTTCGCCCTTCAGTAGCCGGGATAGGCTCCGGCACCCCGCGACCCCGAAAGGGACAAGGCGGTCAAGAAGATGGATGGATGGATGTATTGTATTGTATTGTTTTATTATGTAGTGTTTCCGCGTGTGGCCTGACAGTGGCGCTGCAGCGCACTATCATCATCCTCAGGGACGAAGAAGAAGAAGTTGCTGACATGCGCAGTCGCCGCTCCGCTGCCTTCTCTTTCTCCGCCGCCGTCAGCGCGACATCATGAAGGCGTCAGGAACCGTAAGTAAAAGCTGGATTTACCGTCTTTAGCCGCGTGTTCTCGGCCGCGCGGAGCTGCTATGACCGCGGGAAGTGTTATTATCTTGGTTAGAGCGGTTACGGGGCGCTAACGTTCAGATTAATCGAGAGTTTTGGTCTTTTTCGTCCGGTCGCTCGTGCCTCTACAACATGGCGGCGCAGCTCCATGTGGACGGGAGTCCCGCTGGAGCGGAGCGGCTGTCGGACCGGTCCAGGTTCGGACCCCAGCCCGCTGCAGACGGGGTTTGTTTGAAGGACCGTTTTTTATAGAAGTCCAGCAGTTTGTTGGGTCGGAACCAGTTGCAGTTTTCCCGAACCTGTAGTCTGGGTACGTGTTAGAACTGATGTTACATCCGGGGGTTAACGCTGAAAATCCGAAACTTTCAAAATAAGAGTTTAAATTTAGGCTCAGAACGAAATAATATAATGAGATTAGAATGTTTATAATAATCCCGGATCAGGACCGTTGGGCACGAACTCCACGCACGAGCCATAGACACGTATTACTTTACGATGCTCTTATTGTGGTATTAGAGAATTACCTGTTGAATTCAGAGCAGAACTCGCCTGCAGGTGGATGTCACCTTCGCCTCTGCGTGCTGCTCGTTGTCATGGTAACGTCAGAGGACGACCCCCCGCAGTGATGCTGGGCACCCTAACCCAAAGGCGGCCTCTGTCCGTGGGGCCGCTCTGTCCTGGGTGCCGACAGGAACGGTCCCTGTCGCCTTTCTCTGAGCTGCTGTGCCTTTGAAAGTGAATTCAGGGACCTACATGACCCCCCGAAGGGGACTTAGGGACCCCTTACCCCACTCACCTGCCCATCTGCCTGCAGCTTCGGGAGTACAAAGTCATTGGGCGGCTGCTGCCCTCCACCAAGAACCCCACCCCCCCTCTGTACCGCATGAGGATCTTCGCCCCCAACCACGTGGTGGCCAAGTCCCGCTTCTGGTACTTCGTGTCCCAGCTGAGGAAGATGAAGAAGGCGTCCGGGGAGATCGTCTACTGCGGCCTGGTGGGTGTTTTGACTAGCTGCAGTCGCCAGTTCTCCTGTTGCTGAACAGCCTTTCAAAATAAAGTGTGTCTGTGCCCCCTTCCTCCCCCGCAGGTGCACGAGAAGTCCCCCCTGAAGGTGAAGAACTTCGGGATCTGGCTGCGCTACGACTCTCGCAGCGGCACTCACAACATGTACAGAGAGTACCGAGACCTGACCACGTCTGGAGCCGTCACCCAGTGCTGTGAGTGACCCCCCCTCATAAGCAGGTTCTGGTTCTCTGTGACCCGTCAGAACCCCGAGGGCTTCATGTCAGAGGAGGTTTCCTCCTAATCAGAATGAAGCTGCAGGAAACATCTGGATGTTTCTGAGAAGATCCAGACGTTCCTCAGGAGTCTTTGGTTTTAACTCGAGGAATCTCACTGACCGCGTCCAGTTCTCTCCATAACTACTAAAACTATCTAGTGTGCTGGATTTTAAGAGCTATTCAGACTCAATACTCACTACTTTTATTTTGTTATTCTAAACGCCGTATGACGTCACTGATCTCAGTGAAAACGGAATCAATACGACCATCTCCACTGTGTTCTGATGAGAATGTGGATGATTTGTTAAAATACATTTAAACTAGAGCTGTCAGGCGATTACATTTTTTAATCGCGATTAATCACATTTGTCCCGAGTTAACTCGCGATTAATCGCAAATTATTATGTGGCCTTTTTTTAAGGAAAAAAATGTGTGGTTCGTGGAATTTAGCAGTTCTACATTAATAATGAAAACAAGAATGGTAAAATTAATAGTTTTCATCAGAAATACTTTATTTTGTAACATTGTATTGAGATAAACTCTCTTAACAATAAAAGGCTGTAACATAAAATGCCTAACAAAAGCCCAAGCCCAAGTGAAGGGCATTTTAAATTCTAAACTTCAATCTACGTTCAGTAAAATAAAATAAAAAACATAAAAATAAAATTTCCATAACACTTTCATGTTCATTTTTTGTCAGGACCAAATCTTTTCCTCCTCTGCTGAACTACAGTAATAAATGAAATAGAGATTTATCATTTCCAATGAACTTTTGTTTTTTAAAACCTTAAAGACTGAGAAAAGCGGGATACTCTGTGGATAGTTTGACAGTCTGTTACTGCCGCCGCGTTCTCTGGCTGCAGCTCGATGCAGCGACGTGTCCAGCAGAGCTCACGGATGAATATGCCGGCAGACAGACCGCTATGCTGGGGCTGGATCACGCTTAAACCTCCAGAACATTTAAAACGTCCCCCGGTGCGCTTGCTGTTCGGAACGTCGGGCTCTCGGGAGGCAGCGCCGGACGCGAGCCGGTACCACAAGACGTGGTACTGGACGCGAACCGGAGCCGGGTTAGGGTCCAGGAGCTCTCCAGGTCCTAGCGCCGGCCGGTGCAGCTTGGTGGTTGGAGACCCGCCGTGATCTAGTGAGAGCAGCCGGTGAGTTAGAGGGCGATGAGGGACGCCAGCGCCGTATGGAAAGACACGTATGAGAAAGTCTGCGATTAATGCGTCAAAAAAATTGTCGGCGTCGAGCACACGTCAGATTAATGCGACAAATCAGACAGCCCTAATTTAAACACTTTTTTGTTTTGCAAAAATTGTTCAACCGCAATGCATTGTGGTCTATATTCACTAATGCAGTGAGTATCGATGCATGCTAGTTTTTCACAAAGACTTCTGGGAAATCTGGTGCACTGGATGTTGGAATTGTAGATTCAGAGAAAATGATAAACGCACTATAATACAGAGGTGTCACTGGACCAGAACTCACCTCAGAGGGCCGAACAGGATGAACGTTTATTCAACACTCAAACTACGTTTTTAACATAATTGAGGTTCGAACGGGACGCCAAAGTTTAGTTTCACTGATAGATTTCTGAATATACAGAACAAATGTTAACATTGTGTAACAGGATTGTCGTACCTCACAAATGAAGGACTTCAGACTTATTTCAGAAAAATAAAATAAACTGTTTACACTTAAAGAAATGCAAAAATGAAACCAGCATAGTATCAACATTTTAGTCCGACTCGGCCTGGATTTGAACCCATGACGTTCCAGTGTCAGGGCAGACGCTCTTCCACAGGGCCACTGAGCTGGTTCACACGTCTAGTCGATCAGGGGCAGAACCGAACCAGAACTCTGAGGGAGAAACAGGATTTGTTTCTGAAATACACCCAACAATTTATGTAACTGCTGTCTTCTGAGGTCCAGATGACTCCGCCCCCAACGCCACTGTGTCTGATAGCATAGCGTTAGCATGCTAACCTGTCAGCTGCAGTTTCTTACTGAAGGATTCGTGAAGCTGCTGAGCTTCAGAGAAACGTTGCTGTCATTAAGCCGCCGCCTCCATCATGAAAGGAGGCGTGTTCTGATGGGCTCCAAAGCCTGCTGTGATTGGACGGTTCTCTCCTGACGTTTGACTCCACCCCTTTCAGATCGAGACATGGGAGCTCGCCACCGTGCCCGAGCCCACGCCATCCAGATCATGAAGGTGCAGGTCATCGCCGCGAACAAGTGCCGCCGACCCGCCATCAAGCAGTTCCACGTGAGTATGCACGCCGCTGGGGGCGGGTCTCTCTCCGGACGGCCTCCCCGCGAGCCGCTCCGGATTAAAACCCGCCACAGAAACGCCAGACTCCTCTTCCGGGTTCAGGCGTCCATCCTGACACCCGGCGGTTCTGAAGCTGGCCACAGGCAGAGCTCGGTGGTGGTTCTGTTATCTGACCCGTGACCCGTTTCCCCGCAGGACTCCAAGATCAAGTTCCCGCTGCCGCACCGGGTCCTGCGCCGGCAGCACAAGCCGCGCTTCACCACCAAGAGGCCCAACACCTTCTTCTAGAACCGGAGCGGGAAATAAAGAAGTTCTGACCACACACTCTTCTCTGAGCCTTACTGACCCAGAACCGACCCAAACGGGTCTCACCTGGATGGGGGGTGCAGTCCGTCCACACGGCGGCACTGTGGATCTGTTGATGTCATCAGAACCTGAAGAGTCTGCAGCAGAACGGTTCTGAAGTTCTTGAAGCTGTTGGTACCAAACATTAGAACCAGAACCAAAAAGCCTGCACAAACAGGTTCTGATGGATCCGAGCTCTCCTGGGTTTGATGAGTTTTGTCTAGAGATGTTTTCCAACTGTGGCACCGGTTCTGAGCCCTGGAATCTCGGGTCAGAACCTGGTTTCAGGCTGTTATATCAGCACAGAGCAGAAGCCCTGAACTGGATCCGGTTGGACCTCCAAGACGGGTCGGGGGAACAGTTCATGTTCTCGGGGTGAAAGGTCAACAGAACCTGAGGCTGCAAACATGAACCAGAACCTTGCTCAGAACCAGAGCAGCTGGCTGGTTCTGTCAGCTTGTGTCCCTCAGAGGCTCCCGTACCGAACACCTGAATGGAGGAGTCTGCTGGTTCTGTTCCAGTTCTGAACCTCAGTCCACCGTTTTGTGGCGGTCCGGGTTCTGGTTCTGCTTCTCCTGATGTGGGGCTTGGTTCCGAGGTCAGCAGGGCCAGAGCGGTTCGGTGGGTCGATCCTCTCAAGCTGAGGACTGCAGCGCTGTTGTGAAGCTCTGGAGGGCGCTGCTGGACCACGCAGGAACCGGGTCGCTGTCTTCGGGCTGACCCGGGGTCAGGCACAGATAGGAGATGGACTGTCGGCGCCGGTGAGGCCGTGGTGGACCGTACAGGACCTTTATTCTCTGAGGGGGTGCAGTGACCCGGGTCAGAGATGAAAGTTCTGGTTCTGAGAGCTGGAACCCAACAGATGTTTCTCCTCCAGGAAACTCCTGAAACTTTCTACCAAAACGTGACGACAAAATTCCTCAAAGACTCATTTACAAAACTGATCTGGAGTTTAAATAAAACTTTATCGACACTTTATTTACAATAACTTTAAAGGAAACTTGGTGATTTATTTATTTATTGACCAACAATCAGAGATTCTGAACCTTGAAGATCTTGAATCAGATCAAATCTAAACCTGAAGCTTTTCTGAAACGTTCATTTGATGCAGCCTTTGCTGACGTCATCAGAGGAGTCCGGTTCTGATCCGACTGATGAGGTGATGGAGGTTTCACCATTCTGTTTGTCTCATGCTGAGCAGCTGATGCTGCAGTGGGCGGGGCTTAAGGCTCTGATGTCATAGACTGTCACAGAGTAACCTTCAGACATCTGCAGGTCATGAAGCTCTGAGGGAGATTAGGAGAACACAAGTGGATCCAGGTGGATCACAAAGGATCCAGGAAAACAGATGGATCCAGGTGGATCATGAAGGATTCAGGTGGATCTGAGAGCAGATGTGAGTCATGTGGAGACCAGGAGCTGAGTTTAAGTTATCTTCTGCTCCGTGTTGATGGACCGCAGAGCTCCTCCTGGTCTCTGGGAGTCTCAGACCTCCTGGAGGAGCTCTCTCCTCTCGGTGGAGCCTCAGCCAGATCACAAATGGTTCAGAAACCCTCAGCTCTCCGTCCTGGTTTGTTTCTGGCCACGTCTGAGGACCTCCAGCGCCACCTTCAGAGGCGCTCTGGCTGCGGCGTGGCGCTCCTGTCTGCAGCGATCATCTCACAGAGTCCAAACGTCCCCTCACAGTCTAAACAAGGAAGAGGAGCTGTCAGCGCCGAGCTCCACACCCACAGGAGACGCCAGCAGGAGGACCAGATCTGCTCTGATGATGATGATGGTCTGATGAAGCTGGAGCTTCATCTGCTCTGCGCAGACGCAGCAACCCCAAACGGTCCTCACAGGCCGACTGCGCAGACGGCTCGGTTCTGACGGTGAAACCAACGTTACTGTTACAGAAATCAGAGAAACTTCTGAGCAAAATCAGTAAAAACTTGAAACATGAAAAAACTGTTTTGATTAAAATTAAATTAAATCTAAATTTGAGAAAAGAGTTAAAGATAGTTTAAAAAAGTTAAAAGTTCTCTCAAGTTACGACAAACCAACAATTTGAACTGAATTCTGTCTGAACAGAAAAGCAAACAAGAAATTAAAATGTTTTTAAAGTTTATTATTTAAAGACTCCAAATGATTACTGTAATGATGAACTTAATATCAAACTAAACACGATTAACCATCAATACTGATTCTGAGCCGTAAACTGATTTAAAATGTTCTGTTCAAGTTTGTTTTTGTCATGTGTGTTAATAAAGTTTATTTCAGTTTGTTTCCTGATGATAAAAGCACAGACCTGCGGCTGACCTCTGACCCGCCCACCGCGCAGCCTTCCAGCTCGCCGTGTTGTGGGCGGGGCGTGGCGGCGGTCTGTCATCAGGGTCAGATCTCCCATCAGTCAATCAGAACTCTGAGCCGCCATGTCGTCGTCATGGAGATGAAAAGAGGACAGAACTGGAGCAGAACGGCGTGTAGCGGTCAGCACTCTGCTCACACAGAGAAGGTTCGGGTTCGAGTCCCTGATGGGTTCTGTCTGTGTTCTGGTGTCTCTGTGTGACGGAGAAATAGGCTGGGATAGGCTCCAGCAACCCCAAAAGAAATGAAGCTGTTTGAGTAACTGACCTCATGGACTCTCTCTGCTGGAACCGGTTCTGGAACCAGTTCTGGAACCGGCTCTCATTCAACCTCGGGGGTGGGGGCATAAATGTCAATCAGCTGGAGAGAACAGCAGCTCCGTGTAACAGGAAGTGAGAGCGGCGTGGACGTGGCTCAGAGAGCGTCTGCCACCAGCAGCGAGGAGGGGGGGGGGTTTCCTGTTGGCTGATTGGGGCTCCGCCCTCTGCTGGCTACGTGCAGATTTAAAGTCTTCTGCACAGATTAGATGTTCTGGTGTATAAATAGAGATGACCGGCGACGCGCTTCACTGTTTCATAACCTGCTCTGATGCCCCGCCCCCTCCCGCCAGAGCTGGAGCCAGTTCAGTTCTTACAGGAACCAGCAGGGGGAGGAGTCAAAGTTGTCCTGCAGAGCTGTGAGCGTCCTCACAGAGGAGGAGTTAGGAGGTGTGATGGACGGCCCGGTTCTGATGAAGCGGCTCAGAGTGATCAGCGGCCGCCGGCTCGGTTCTGACCTCCACGGAAACCGAACCCGGCCTGCAGGAAGAACTGGATCGTTCCACGGTGCTGCTCAGAGCAACGCTCTTCCTCATGCCGGCGTCCAGGCGGCTCCTCCAGCACACAAGCACAGGTGCATGATGGGATACCGTCCTAACAAATGCAGTTTCTCAGTAAATCCAGAGTTCTGGTCCTCATTTATCTGCAGACCCGGACCTCTGAAGGTCCAGAGGATCTTCATCATGTCCACCAGGAGGAAGAAGAAGATCCCTTCATCTCTGCTGAGAGGATGCTGAAACCAGCAGAACCTCCTCTGGGAGGACGGG
>NC_050534.1:22710294-22711253 GCF_002922805.2 Oryzias melastigma | reverse complement strand
GAGAATCATCATCAGGCCCCTCCCCCCTGTGCTGTCAAACTGTGGTGAACCCCCCTCCCCCGTCCGTTAAGTTCAGGTGTCTGATCCTCCTGTCAGACCTGCTCCACCTCCAGCGTGGACGTGGACGTCTGTCTGTTCTCGTTAAGCTCGTTAAGGTCAGCGCTCGTTAGTGAGCCAGCAGGAGGACAGTCACGACTGGCTGATGAGCTGCTGGCTTCTGATTGGACGGTCCTGACCGCCCCCCCAGCTCGTCCTTAGTCCGTCTGTTGTGTTTCTTCAGAACCGAGCCAGTCCGGCGGCGGGCCGGTTCCACAGATCCAACCTGCTCTGCTTCAGCTGTTTATCCTGGTGGTGGTGGTGTCATGGTATGGGACTGCTGATGAGGTTGGTTCTGGACCTCCTGGAGCAGGAAGGTTCTGGTGGAGCTGCTGTGACGGACACACAGCGTGAAGCCCGAACTGACCTTCAGAGCACAGACAGGAAGTGACAGGCGCTGCGGGGGAGGGGGTGATCATCTGGACCATGTGGGTCTGGGTTCTGGACTCACCTGGTGACCTCCAGCAGGACGGAGAAGGAAAGGAACTGCTTCGGACTCGGTTCTGACGAGGTCACGTTCTGAGTCCAAAGAAAGAAAATAAATCAGGAACAACAGAAACTGAAATAAAACCAGAATAAACTTCAAACCAAAACGAAAAAACAGATTTAAACGAGTTAAAAACTACAGAAGAGAGAAGGTCAAAGGTCATCACACAGCTGAGGGGATGTGGGCGTGGCACGCCAGGTCTGACGAACAGCCACAGAACCAGCTAAGATCCCAGAACAGAACCCGGCCGTTTGCGTCCGGCTCTCAGCCAGGGTTCCCGTGCCGACCGCTGTGGCGAGGACTCGTGCGGTGGAGCGTGCAGCCGGCATCAGCGAGGTCTCATACAGATCTGCTGAGGGGGGAGCGCCGGACCCCC
>NC_050534.1:22709348-22710266 GCF_002922805.2 Oryzias melastigma | reverse complement strand
CCGGACAGGAAGTGACTGGACTCACCTGATTTCATCACCAGAAAAACTGTTTACATCTGAGGCTTTTATTTTGGAGACCAACTTCAGAGGAACTTTAACCGCTGAACTGTCAAAGTCAAGGCCCGGGGGCCGGATCCGGCCCTCCAGGTAATTTGATCTTATTGTTATTAATGACCCGATGTTATCTTGTGCTCATTTCTAACTTGTATAATTTTGACAAAATATATTTTTATGTAGAGTAAAATATTAAAGTTATTTAAGGTTTAAGTTGATTTATTCTGAATAATATTCCTGCCTTTTATTATTCATGATATGTTAAAAATTTACGTTTTAAAAATGTTGTAAACGTGTTATTACTCAATGTCTTCACTGTTCTCCCGTTCCAGTTTGGCGGCGGGTCGCTGACATCACCGCCGCAATAATACCTCTGGTGAGAATACAAGCCCCGCCCAGACTTCCTGAGCTAAATTTAGCTCTGAATCACTGCAGCCGTTATGAATGCCCCCCACCCCCACCCCGCTGTCCCAGCGTCTTACCGCCTTTTTCCACAGAGCTCCTCACGTCTGCAGGCAGACGGCGGCAGGTGGAGGTGGTTCAGGTGGACGTGTCGGGTTCTGTTTGTGTTCTGGTTCTGGTGTGTAATTCCTGGGATGAACACCAGAGGGAGCTGCAGCTCCTTTGCTTTACTTGAAGCTGCCGTCTCCTGCAGTTGCTTTTCTTTCTTGCAGTTCTTCAGTAAACTTTCATCTCGCTGCAGCCGTTTGAGGTTTGACCTCAGCCGGGCAGAGACTGTAAACGGACCGGTTCTGGTGAGGAACATCTTGAGGAGGTCAGAGACAGAACAGGTTCTGAGGATCATCCATAAGGAAAACTAAAGCTCAGAAAAGTGTCGGTTTGTCACATCCTGATGGAGGACCC
>NC_050534.1:22703224-22709338 GCF_002922805.2 Oryzias melastigma | reverse complement strand
GGTTTCCCAGCAGAGGATGATGGGATGTCCGACACTCCTGTGTGGTCCTCGGGAGAGTCAGAGTCTAGTCACCTCCGAGTCACGGCTCGGACACACGGAGACTTTCCCTCCGACGAGAGAAGATTGGAGCAGAAAAACCCAGAAATCACTGATGGAGATGGAGAGGAACCCAGAACAGAACCCAGAACAGAACCCAGAACCCAGAACAGAACCCAGAACCCAGAACAGAACCCAGAACAGAACTTCCACCTCTCAAACTGTGGACTAAATGCTCTGAAGGATTCTGGATTTGTACCAAACATCGTTTTTTTTCAGTTTGACATGAAGAGTAAAATCAGATTTACTGATGAAATAATGTAGAACAATAGAACATTAGAACTGAGTTCTAATGTTCTATTGTTCTAACTCTCCTGTTCTTCCTCCGTCTGTGACTCTGACGTCAGACGTTCTGGTTCTGCTGTCGTGAGTCCGTCCGGTCCGACTGACCGATTCATCCAAACCAACGGAGATGTTGAAGCCAAACAGGAAATAAAGGAAGAAACTCTGACTTCAAAATAAAAGTGCCAGTACTTCTACTACAACTTAACACGTACCTTTACTTGTACTTCTGCTCATAATTTTACTCGTATATTTACTCATTCTTCTACTAGAACTTTGACTAGTACTTGTACTGATATTTTTCTTTTATTTCTACTTGTTCTTCCTTCAAGTTTCTCTGAGGTTCTGCTGAGATTCTTCCAGCTGTCTTATGAAGATTTTCTAGACTCTGGTAAGTTCATGGTGGAAGTATTTGTGAAGTATTTGAAGTATGACTGAAGTATTTCTGATGTATTTGTGAAGTATTTGAAGTATTACTGAAGTATTTGTGAAGTACTTCTAAAGTATTTCTGAAGAATTTCTGATGTATTTCTGAAGTATTTTGAAGTATTTCTGAAGTATTTGTGAAGTCTTTCTGAAGTATGACTGAAGTATTTCTGATGTATTTGAAGTATTTGTGAAGTATTTCTGAAGTATTTGTGACAAATTTCTGAAGTATTTGTGAAGTATTTCTAAAGTATTTGTTAAGTATTTCTGAAGAATTTGTGATGTATTTCTGAAGTATTTTGAAGTATTTATGAAGTATTTATGAAGTATTTATGAAGTATTTTGAAGTATTTATGAAGTGTTTGTGAAGTCTTTCTGAAGTATTTTGAAGTATTTCTGATGTATTTCTGAAGTACATCTGAAGTATTTGTGAAGTATTTCTGATGTATTTCTGAAGAATTTTTGATGTATTTCTGAAGTATTTTGAAGTATTTCTGAAGTATTTTGAAGTATTTGTGAAGTCTTTCTGAAGTATTTGTGAAGTATTTCTGATGTATTTGAAGTATTTGTGAAGTATTTTTGAAGTATTTGTGACGAATTTCTGAAGTATTTCTAAAGTATTTGTGAAGTATTTCTGATGTATTTCTAAATAATTTCTGATGTATTTCTGAAGTATTTTGAAGCATTTCTGAAGTATTTTGAAGTATTTCTGAAGTATTTGTGAAGTCTTTCTGAAGTATTTGTGAAGTATTTTGAAGTATTTCTGAAGTATTTTGAAGTATTTCTAAAGTATTTTGAAGTATTTCTGAAGTATTTGTGAAGTCTTTCTGAAGTATTTGTGAAGTATTTCTGAAAAATATCTGAAGTATTTTTGAAGTCTTTCTGAAGTATTTGTGAAGTATTTGTGAAGTATTTGTGAAGTATATCTGAAGTATATCTGAAGTATTTCTGAAGTATTTCTCTCAAGTTTTTTTCCTTCGACAGAACTCCTTTGTTCCTTCAGGGTTCCTGCGGTTCTGTTCCGTCTGTATTCCGTGTGACTCTGGTCCCGGTTCTGCTGATGATGTTCTGGTTGGATGAAAGTGTGAGAACATGTAAACGTTCTCCTCAGCTTTGAAGCAGATGTGAGCGAGGAGCTCATAAAGATTTCAGAGGCTCTGAGCTCTGGGGAATGTTCTGTGGAGGAGAGCTGGAATTCTTGTAGACCACAGACTGAGCTGAGAGCTGCAGGTGCTGCAGAGGCATTGTGGGTAAACAGCGTTTGTTTGGACTTCTGCGGCCTGTCTTAGACCCACTGGAGAGGACGGTTCCACCGGAACCAGACCGGCTCTGTCAGAAGATCCGGGTTCTCCACTGTCTGCAGCATGTAGGGGCTGACCTGTCTGTGTTCAATCACAGCTTCGGGCTCTGCTGAGGTTCTGAGGTTCTGGTCTTGGATTCACTTTGATGCTGAAGTTTGGCTGTGGTCCAGGTGTGCTCCACCCCCTCCTGAGCTTCAGTTTCAGCTTCACTTTCAGCTTCAGCTCAGGCCTCGGTGTACACTTCAGTCACATGACTCCGATATGAGTCGAACAGTTTAAACATGGACTTGATGTCAGAATTTTATTTTATGTTCTGCTTCCTGTTCGACTGCCTCTTGGGCCCGCCCCTTCCTGCCAGCTCTAAAGGAGAAGCTGGAAAAGATTTTGGCATCTGAAGAGTCTCGGAAGGACCGTCTCTCTGGGGGACCATCTCTCTGGGGGACCGTCTCTCTGTAGGACCGTCTCTCTGGGGGACCGTCTCTCTGGGGGACCGTCTCTCTGAAGGACTGTCTCTCTGGAGGACCGTCTCTCTGAAGGACCGTCTGTTTGAAGGACTGTCTCTCTGCAGGACCATCTCTCTGAAGGACCATCTCTCTGAAGGACCGTCTCTCTGAGGGACCGTCTCTCTGAAGGACCGTCTCTCTGAAGGACCGTCTCTCTGAGGGACCGTCTCTCTGAAGGACCATCTCTCTGCAGGACCATCTCTCTGAAGGACCATCTCTCTGAAGGACCATCTCTCTGAAGGACCGTCTCTCTGAGGGACCGTCTCTCTGAAGGACCGTCTCTCTGAAGGACCGTCTCTCTGGGGGACCGTCTCTCTGAGGGACCGTCTCTCTGGGGGACCGTCTCTCTGAAGGACCGTCTCTCTGAGGGACCGTCTCTCTGGAGGACCGTCTCTCTGCAGGACCATCTGTCTGAAGGACCATCTCTCTGAAGGACCGTCTCTCTGAAGGACCGTCTCTCTGAGGGACCGTCTCTCTGAGGGACCGTCTCTCTGGGGGACCGTCTCTCTGAAGGACCGTCTCTCTGAAGGACCGTCTCTCTGAGGGACCGTCTCTCTGAAGGACCGTCTCTCTGAAGGACCGTCTCTCTGAGGGACCGTCTCTCTGAAGGACCGTCTCTCTGAAGGACTGTCTGTCTGAAGGACCGTCTCTCTGAAGGACCATCTGTCTGAAGGACTGTCTCTCTGAAGGACTGTCTCTCTGAAGGACTGTCTCTCTGGAGGACCGTCTCTCTGTAGGACCGTCTCTCTGTAGGACTGTCTCTCTGAAGGACCGTCTCTCTGAAGGACCGTCTCTCTGGAGGACCGTCTCTCTGTAGGACCGTCTCTCTGGAGGACCGTCTCTCTGGAGGACCGTCTGTCTGAAGGACCGTCTCTCTGTAGGACCGTCTCTCTGAAGGACCGTCTGTCTGAAGGACCGTCTCTCTGTAGGACCGTCTGTCTGAAGGACCGTCTCTCTGAAGGACCGTCTCTCTGAAGGACCGTCTCTCTGAAGGACCGTCTCTCTGAGGGACCGTCTCTCTGTAGGACTGTCTCTCTGAAGGACCGTCTCTCTGAAGGACCGAGAATTCTGAGAATTCTGAAAACCAAACAGTTGGAGAGCCGACAGTCGTATCAGAAGGAACGTTTGTTTGTGATTGGACCGGGTCGTAGTGACATCACTCATGTGTGGTTCCACCAGAGCTGGACTCAACAAACCCGTTTAAGCAGAAATAAAATGACAGAACGGAGTGATGTGAAAGATTCCAGTTTGTGCTCGGCTGAGATAGCCTCGAAAGCAGAAACCAGATTGTTCTGAACCCCCAGAACCAGAGACCGATGTAGAGCTAGTGCTGAGCGCGGTCCGTACAGATGTTTTCATGGCGGTGTCTCAGACCAGGTCGGATGTTCTGAGCTGCTGCTCCGTCTGCTGTCAAAAATAGAGCAGCACATATTTTTAGCTGCAGCTTCTTCTGGGACACATGTGGTGGAAACATAAGCAAAGACCACATCAGAGCCGGCAGACATCACAACCATGTCCGGACTCAGACAAAGGCCTTGTTTGAGACCGGCTCCTGTAACCGGAGGGAGAAGTTTCCAATCCTCTGAAGAAACTGAAGCCCTCCAAACGGATGAGTTACGGTCCTGATGGTGAAGAAGACGCGCTGGTGTTTTTCCACTTAACCCGGTGAAAGCTTCCACATGTTTTTGTTCCAACGATTTTCTCTTCAACCACATGTTTGCAGCTCTGCGTGGAGCAGCTGGTTGTGGAGGGCGGGGCTAACACCTGAGTCCGCCTCCTGCCCCCCACACTGAGACAGACCAGGACATGTTTGTCTTCAACCTTCACACTATCTGATTCTTCCTGACGTCTGCTGGAAATCTTCAGAACTGCAGACGGCTGTTTCAGCTGTCCTCTGCCTCCATCTGACCTTCTCCTCTGCATCCTCCTGTTCCTGACGTCCAAACGTCTCCACCTGCTCTCACATTCTTCTCTGAAACACCCACCAGGGTCTGATCCTCTGACGGATTCATTCCTGATCCATCCTGGATCCTCTCAGAGAGAACCTCAACATCTTCATCGTGGTGAACACGTGAAACGGGTCTGTGGTAGACGAGTCTGTACCGGTCCGGTCCGGTGTAAACGGGTCAGTACTGGTCTGGTCTGCAGTAAACGGGTCAGTACCAGTCCGGTCTGCAGTAACCGGGTCAGTACCGGTCCGGTCTGCAGTAAACGAGTCTGTACTGAAACGGTCTGCAGTAAACGGGTCAGTACCGGTCCGGTCTGCAGTAAACGGATCTGTGGTAGACGAGTCTGTACCGGTCCGGTGTAAACGGGTCAGTCCTGAACCGGTCTGCAGTAAACGAGTCTGTACCGGTCCGGTCTGCAGTAAACGGGTCAGTACCGGTCCGGTCTGCAGTAAACGGGTCAGTACTGAACCGGTCTGTGGTAGACGAGTCTGTACCGGTCCGGTCCGGTGTAAACGGGTCAGTACCGGTCTGGTCTGCAGTAAACGAGTCTGTACCGGTCCGGTCTGCAGTAAACGGGTCAGTACCGGTCCGGTCTGCAGTAACCGGTCCTCAGCTGCTCCACACCTGAGATGACGACGGAGCGCTCCTCTCTGATCCTATCGGATCTCCTGACTGCCCGCCAACCCGCCGGCCCACTTTCATCCCCAGATCTGGGGTGAACGCCCAGAAGGAAAACATTTGGTTCTGGAGCATCAAGGGCCAGAGGCTCCGTCTTGACCTTCCACCGCAGAGGTGGACCTGTGGTGTTTGGCGCCGCACAGTGAAATGGAAGCCGGGGTTTGTTGCTTCTGTGGAGCGTGTTGTTGTAGGGGTTACAGATGAAGAGAGAGTGGAGGTTCATGCGGCGAGAAGACAAACAGCCGCGGCGGCGTGAAATCCTTAATGCGGCGCTTCAAAGCAGCAGCTGCGGCTCTTTGTTTCTCTTCTCAGGAGATTCTCAGGACTTTGATGAAGTCAGCTGCAGGTTTGCAGACATCTGCATCTCCTGCAGCTGCTGAGCCCACACTCCGCCTGCATGAGCGAGCGTTCCCCTCAGACGGATCCGGAGCCGCCATCCTCCATCATCACGTTCTGTCAGCTCTTTAAACGGGCCCAGCCGTAAATCTGTTTGGGTCCTGTTGGTTCCAGAGCTCGGAGCAGATCCGCTTTCATGACTTTGGCTGCTTGAAAACTTTCACCTTTCAGACTGAAGGAGAGTTCGCCAGAGAGTGTGGATTTCCCTCATAAATATCTCCACCGAGCGGTATTCCCATCTCCGTCCACATCTGCTCCAAACCGATAAACACGCCACCAAACCAGCTCCCACTCGCAGGAATTTTCCGGTTGCTGCGGGTGTCCTGAGCCGCTTTCCAGAGTCCATTTATTTGGAAAAGACACATCAGGAAGTGTGAGTCCAAACAAAGACCAGCGGCTGTAAATCTGCAAGTCAAAGTCCAGACCCGGCGTGGGCGGAGCCTCTGTCTCATGGAGGTCTATGTAAGGTCAAAAACGCTGCAG
>NC_050534.1:22701788-22703150 GCF_002922805.2 Oryzias melastigma | reverse complement strand
AAGCTTCATCTCCAGTTTTTATCTTCAGCGTTTAGATAGAAAAACAGTTTGATGATCAGGTTAATAGAGCTTCACGTTTCCATGGTGACCACCACAACTTCCTGTAGTTTTGTCATCCTTCTGGTTTGGGTCATGGAGCTAAACTGGAATCCCGTCAGGGATCATGAGAGGTCAGGAGGTCAAGATGGAAGTCAGCCGAGTGCATAAAACATGGAACGTTCTCCTGACAGGAAGTGACACGTTCTGAGGGACCACCGTCTGTTTTTGAAGTTCTTTATTCAATAAACCTTTACTTATAAAGAACTGATGCATTCTGGGAACACATAAAGTGCTTAGAGATTTAGGAAAATACTAAAAGTGACCCCCCCTCTTCTCAGGTCTTTGGGCATGTGGCCTTTTGGGGAGGAGTCCTGACCTGTCAGTCTCCTATTGGTTCAGGTTGATCATCTCATTAATGGTTTAACCAATGGGGGGGTTCCTCTGGACACCAGCGTGACCTCTGACCTGCTCCAAACAGGATCCACTTCAACATGAAGATAAACTGGACTCTAGAAGTCCAGAACCTGGACCAGAACATGAGACTTCATCAAGGACCTGGTAACCGAACCGGATCCAGGATCCTCCAGAACCTGGACCAGAACATGAGACTTCATCAAGGACCTGGTATCTGAACTGGATCCAGGATCCTCCAGAACCTGGTTTTGGTTCCAGCTGTGGACCTCAGTGGTCAAATCCACCATGATTCTAGCAGCTGAGTGGGCGGAGCTTGGCTGGGCGACAGTAGCAGCAGAAGCTAAAGCTGCAGCTTAAGGTGTTTCTGTAATAACGTTAAGATACGGATAAAACCGAAACGACAACAAACAATCCTCAGAGATGCAGACGCTGCTGTCATCGCTCAAACTCTCGGTCGACGGGAAGAACGTCGTGTCAGAAAGTTTGTAGAAACATTTCACAACAATGATGCTTAAGCCCCGCCCCCCCGCCGGCGGTTTAGTGCAACAATCGGCCGTTCTGTCTGCTGTAATCGTCTTAACTATCATAAACATGCTGGGTGGGGGGGAGGGTGTCATTATGTCATCAGCTGAACAAAGGGGGGGCCGTCGGCGCAGAGGACATCAAAGGCCTCGGTAATCCCCACGTGTGCCGCTCACCTGCTCAGGTGAGTCTGCTTTCACTGCTGAGCGGCGGCACAACAGCAATTACCGCCGGGTTAAAGACCCCCCCATGATGGCTCCACCCCCCGAGGTTCTAACGTCTGAGCCCATAAGTGTGTTTGGAGATTTCAGGTCAGATCAAAGAGCGCTCAGACGGCCACGCCCACACGGTTTCCATGACTACACAGAATGAAACAGAATGACTCGG
>NC_050534.1:22699220-22701770 GCF_002922805.2 Oryzias melastigma | reverse complement strand
GGTATTAGCTTGACGTTTTCTGCCTTCATGTTAAAAGAGATTCCTCTGCTGGACAGCTGTGATGTCATCAACACCTGGACTGCGATTGGCCAGCAGGGCCGCGGTCTGTGTCGACGTCTTCTCTGAGGGTCATCCCAGTGGAGCGGTTCCTCGTTCTCCACGTCTGATTGGTTCAGTGACAGAACGGCGCCTTTTCTGAGAGATCTTGATGTTAATAAAGGTTTACTGTACAGAAATGTGCATTAAACAGTTAGCGGTCAGACTGAGGGGTAGCCCCGCCCCTTAGACGGAGAAAGCCCAGAACCTCCACGCTGGTGCTGGTAGAGACCAGTCCACCACAGCGTCCGGTCCAGGTGGAGAACGGGGCGGAGGAGGGCCGGCAAACATGGAGCAGAAAGATAAACATCCATGTTCTCCTCCAGGGCGTCACGTGTTGACGTCTGGTCGACGACGTCGTTTGTTGAGGTGCTGGCTGTTCCCGTTAGGTCACGGGTCCCAACCTCCCAGCCGAAACCAGAACCGGTACTGAGACATGGAGCTAGCTGGTACCCAAACCTGGCACTGGACATGCCAGATGTGGTGACAGACGCAATAGCGGGCCCCAAGCACCCCATGTTGGGGTACCGGTACTGGGTTGGGGTACCGGTACTGGGTTGGGGTTCCGGTACTGGGTTGGGGTTCCGGTACTGGGTTGGGGTACTGGTACTGGGTTGGGCTACCGGTACTGGGTTGGGGTACTGGTACTGGGTTGGGGTACTGGTACTGGTCGCGTCCTGAGGAGTTTGCGTCCTACCGGGTCCTGAGGAGTTTGCGTCCGGTACCGGGTCCTGAGGGTTGCAGCACATCAAAAAACAAGTTGAGAAATCCTAAAACATCAAAAATGAGGAGTTGTAGCTGAGAATGTTGTAAAAGCAGAAATGGTTCTGATTAGAAGGAGGATTTCAGCTTCATGGTTTGGACTTCAAGGTGTGTCATGGTGACGCAGGAACAGGTGTGGAGGACAGGTAGATCCTCCTCGTTGAATCTGAGCCACAGCTGGACTCATCAGAGCAGTGGAGGAACAGCAGATCTGCTGGATCTCCATCCCAGCAGGACTCACCTGTTCTTCTGCAGGGGTTCTTGGGTTCTTGGGTTCTTGGGTTCTTGGGTTCTTGGATGAGTCCTGAAACGTTTCCAGATCCAGATTCTTGACGATCTATTTTTAACCCGTTTCTGGATGAAAATAAACTCGCCGTTCTCCTTTTTTCCGTTTGTTTCTGCGTCGTTCTCGTTCCTCGCGGCGTCACCAGCCCCCGCTCGGAGCCGGGGGCTGCGATGGAGCTGCTGTCAGAACTGCGGTTCAGGTTCTAACCGCACTCTCCTGACCCACAAGCTGCTGGCAGCGGTCCAGACTGGGAGCTTTGGGAGTCAGGAAGGGGTTTCCCAGTGAAGTGCGTCAGAGGAGCCGGCCTTCTGGTTGCATCACTGCTGCAGAGACGGGGGCAGCAGGACGACCCACGCTGCACCTCCAAATAGGCCCGTGACCCGGTCCTGCTCCCAGAATAACCGAAGCTCTGAGCTCCACACGCCACAACCCAAACAAAGCGGCGGCGTTCCTACGTCTCCTCCACGAGCGCTCCGCATGGAAACGTAAAAATAGATCCTCACCGTGGAGCAGGAGGAAGCTCACGTCACCATGGAGGGGTTCCACCAGGAGGCCCGCTGCTCCAACAGAACCGGCCCACCGCGAGGTAACACTTGAGCTGAGGACAGGCGGGGGGGCCGTGACAGACCTCAGGGAGGGGGGCGGTTATCCATGACCCAACCAGACCTCACCCCCACCTCGTAGTCATGTTGGTCCTTCCATCAGAGCTAAGGAGACCTTCAGAACCAAACCGAAGAACCAAGAAGAGAAGTTTAAAAATATGAAAAAAGTTCAAACAAATGAGAAAAGTAAAATAAGATAAAGTTCAACAATGTAGGAAAACCTCAAGAGAAACGTTTAAAACGATGAAAGAAGTTCAAACATGTAAGAAAAGTTATAAAAATGTAATAAAGGAAGAAGAAGAGCGGTACAGGAAGTGGTTCCTGCCATCTGTCATTAGACTTTATGACTCCTCCATGTGTGAAAGGAAACACCGTGGAGCTTTTTCTTAGACTCTTTTACATCTTTGTACATGTGTGTATGTAGTCTTTTTCTGCTGCTATGTGTGTACGCTTGTTTATTTATATTTATTCTGCTGCTATGACTACTTATATTTATAAGTTAGTTCCATTTTATTGATCATTTGAATTTTGTATTGATCCTTTAGCAGTTTAATTATGTTTTGTGCTTTTCTTTATTATTAATTGCTGCTTCTACGACTGAATTTCCCTGCAGGGACGAATAAAGTTGATCTCATCTCATCTCATCTCATCTCATCTCATCTCATCTCATCTCATCTAAAGTAACAACAGATCCATAAACAGAATCAGAATTCTGTTAACCTGGAAACTTCTGGATGATCTGAAGGGAAGAAAATGAAATCTTTTCGTTACTTTACATTGTTTAAATTTAGGACTTTTAAAAAG
>NC_050534.1:22697196-22699136 GCF_002922805.2 Oryzias melastigma | reverse complement strand
CAGTGTGGGGGGGCTAACTCGCTCTATCTGTGTGGCTCGGGGGGCGGGGCTTGGGTTTGCGGGCGCCGGCGCTGCCGTCAGTCCTGCCCATCAAACGGGCGTTTGCCATCTCAATTTGTTCTGAGGCGGGCAGACGTGTGCTGGTCGGCCTCAGCAGAGCTGTTAACACGAAACACATTTTTACACGCTGCCATTAAAAGCCACACGCTTATAAAGAACATCAGAGCTATTCTTAGCACGTCTGAAAGAGGGAAACAACGTTTGGGCCGAGCCGAACTTTTACAGGAACCAAAAGCTGCACAGGAATGACAGCCCCCCCACCATGCTGTTGGGGTTTCTGCACAGACCCCCCCCCCCAATGACAGCAGCCGGGGTTCATCAGCTGGGATCCGCCCACCCTCCAGAAACCCCCCAGCCTCGCCCGGACCGTCATCTGACAGCCAGACCGCCTCCAGCCGTGGGAGCAGGGAGGGGCCGACATGTGGTCGGGGGGACCGCAGAGCGAGCGACACGTTTCAGTCCACAGCAGCAGATAAACAACGCTCTGAAGTTTCCAGAGAGGAGCTCCGCCCCCGAGTCAGAGATGGTCTTCAGACAGACCACAGATCCTAGACCACAGATCCTAGACCCGATCCGGTTTCAGTCAGTTTTCATGAACTCAGAGCTGGAATGTAGCAGTTCATTAAATAATAGCTTCTGTTGGTTTCAACAGCAGTAAATCACAGTTTGACCAGCAGGTGGCGCCGATTCCTCCTGGAGCCAGCTCAGTTCACCGGGTAACCACGAGGCGGTTCATGAAGTCCGTCCAATAACTTCAGAACGAAAATTTAACGTGGAGGTCTGAGCGTTCCTCTCTCAAAATCTGTGAGGGGGCGTGGCCTTTTCACTGCCGAATCCTCTGTTTAAGAACCACCGGTTCTTGAACCTCGGTTGGTCTCATTACCGTGTAGTTCCTTAAACGGCCTCTGGGGCAGCAGTGAGGACAGCAGCTCATGACATCATCACGAGTTGTTTTGAGATGATTGGACGTCAAGTTCTTTCCAGGAAGTGACCACCTCTTCTAAAAACCAACAAGTGGGCGGGGCAAACGAGAAACCTCCAGTTCTGAGGAGGGGAAGTCGATTTATTCCGAACACGAGTTCAGAAGAGGAAACATCTGTGGATCCAGCACGGATCCCTGAGGAACTCCACTCATGTCCGATTGTCCCGACGGGATCAATGATGAAGCTTTGACTGCTTCAGCCTGAAGTTAACCTCAGCAATCTCATTAAATCTATCAGATCAGATCAGATCAGATCAGATGGATGCTCCCGTGTTTTCCTGCGCTAGCTGCAGCCGAGCGCCACATGAGACGCTTTCGGAGCGAAGGTCTCGCTACTCGATATTCCCGAGTCTTCCTGCTGCCGTCTGCAGACAGTGATGAGAAAAGCACAAACAGGCGGCGGCCTGCAGAAACACTCGGAGCTGGAACGCCGCCGCCGCACTCATGGAAAAGAAGACAACAAAGGCAGCGATTCACAATAGAGGAGCGGGAAACGCACAACAGATGGAATCTGTAATCAATACGGAGGCTGAGATTCCCATCAGCCTGCAGGGACACGGCGGGATCTGCTGCACAGGCTCTGGCGCGCCGGCATGGAAAAGCTGCTGCCAGGAGATTAGCTCCTGAATGATAAAACACCGGATCAGCTCCTCTGCGGCACCTCCTCTGCGGCACCTCCTCTGCAGGCACCTCCTCCTCTTCAGGATGGAAAACAGATCAGCGAACGCTGGTTTTCTGGGAGAAACCTACAGAAACTCCAGTGAATCTGAATGTTTCTGTCAGGGTTTCTGACCTCAGTTTACCTGTGAACAGGTACGCTGAAGGAGACCTCCTCCTCCTCCTCTTCCTCCTCCTCCTCTTCCTCCTCTTCCTCCTCTTCCTCCTCCTCCCCCTCCTC
>NC_050534.1:22692722-22697146 GCF_002922805.2 Oryzias melastigma | reverse complement strand
CCTCCTCCTCCTTCTCCTCCTTCAGTGTTTCTCAGACTGACTGTGACTCGGCGTCATCATGGATTTCTCTGATGCATCAGTGGAGATGAGGTCGGTTCTGATGGATCCTCAGCAGAAACATTCTGTCCACAGACAAACTAAACCACGAGGAGTCAGACCTCCTCAGAAGGTCTTCGTGACAGCTGGAGCCACTAAGCTCCTCCCCCTTTAGCCTCTCTGCTGTCGGGGGAACATCCGGACTGATGGCAGCCCAAAAGGCCCTTTAAGAGTCACGGCGAAGACGTGGTCACCTCTGTGCTGACCACCAGAAGCCCCTCCCACCTCCATCACACTCCGACCTATCAGTGAGGATGATGTGAAGACGAGGAGCACCTGAACGCAGCATGAAGACGGCCCCAGTCTGTGACAACAACCCGGTTCTCCATGAAGAAACTAACAGAACCAGACACCAGAACCACAACGGACCCAGTCTGAAGTCCACCAACACCTCCTCCTGTTCTCCAGACCTGCAGGAGGTCACCACCTCCACTGAGGAGATGTCCTGACAAACTGCTCCCCCAGCGCTTGACATGTCGCTTTTTCTAGCAACTAGACTGCTCCTCATTACTCCCCATTGCTCCTCATTACTCCTCATTATTCCTCATTGGTCCTCACTGCTCCTCATTGCTCCTCATTACTCCTCACAGCTCTTCATTACTCCTCATTACTCCTCATTACTCCTCATTGTTCCTCATTACTCCTCATTACTCCTCTGTGCTCCTCATTACTCCTCACTGCTCCTCATTGTTCCTCATTACTCCTTATTACTCCTCACTGCTCCTCATTGCTCCTCACTGCTCCACATTACTCCTCATTACTCTTCACTGCTCCTCATTACTCCTCACTGCTCCTCATTACTCCTCTGTGATCCTCATTACTCCTCATTGTTCCTCATTACTCCTCATTACTCCTCACTGCTCCTCATTGTTCCTCATTACTCTTCACTGCTCCTCATTACTCCTCACTGCTCCTCATTACTCCTTATTACTCCTCATTACTCCTCTGTGCTCCTCATTACTCCTCATTACTCCTCATTGTTCCTCATTACTCCTCATTACTCCTCATTACTCCTCACTGCTCCTCATTACTCCTCATTACTCCTCATTACTCCTCACTGCTCCTCATTGCTCCTCACTCCTCCTCTGTCTTCCAGCCGTTGGAGTTTCATAGACATTAATCCCGAGGCGTCTGTCTCATCCAAGTTTTCTCATTTCCGTCTTTTCTTCGGTTTGTTTCAAACTTTACGACGTTTCTTCTCGGTCGGAGGTCGCCGCTGTCGCCGTCGTCAGGACGACCACTTCAGACGAACCAATGAGCTCCGACAGACGGACCTGATCTAGTGAACGTCTTTCAGTTCAGGCTGACAGACGTTTGGCTGTTTGTGGATCTTCAGGAGTCGTCCTCTGTGTGTCTCTGTAGAGTTGTGTGTTTTGTTGTGTGTTTTGTTGTGTGTTTTGTTGTGTGTTGTGTTGTGTGTTTTGTTGTGTGTTTTGTTGTGTGTTTTGTTGTGTGTTTTGTGTTGTGCTTCCTTGTCATTCTTTGCTTCTTCTGTTTTGTTTCTGTTGTGGTTTCATTAATTCACACTTTAGGTTTAAAGGAGGAGGTGGTCTACACCCCCCTCCCCCCCATCACAGTCTCCACACATTTACAGTGTAATGAAGTTACTCTCTATGGGGGGGGGTCCGCCGGCGTCCAGATGTCTCCTGGTTCTGGATGAGGCCCGTCTGTCAGGAGATCCAGAATTCCATCTTCCTTCTCCAAACTGGTCCTGATGCAGCTTCTTCTGAGGTCATTCGAGGTCACCTCCTTTCAGTCCAGGACGGAAAAATAAAAGCATGACTTTACTGACTTAGGCTCTTACTTTGAAATCCTTCTTCCTTCCTGTCCGGATGTCTCACCTGTTTCATGATGGTCACTGCAGACGAGCAGAAGAACGTCGATGTCTGCAGGAACACAGGTTACATTTGAGAACTGTAAACGTTGTTTTGTTTGTTTGTTTGTTTGTTTGTTTGTTTGTTTGTTTGTTTGTTTGTTTGTTTGTTTGTTTCATCAGGTTGACTTCAGTTCAGTTGAAGCTCAGATCCGTCTCTCTGCTGGTTCCTGGTTCTACTTTCATGAGATGATTGAGGTTCACCAGCGTCACATCAAACCTGATCTGTATGTAATGGTTCTGGTTCTGGTTCTGGTTCTGGTTCTGTTCACATCCCAACAGTTCAACAAATCATCTGTTTGTTTTCTCTAAAAAATATGTTTACAGCATTTAAGGAATTGTTGGTGTTTAGTTCCGGTGGCGTCCGTGGCGTTCGTCCCTGTGGCGTCCGTGGCGTTCGTCCCTGTGGCGTCCGTCCCCTGTGGCGTCTGTCCCCGTGGCGTTCGTTCCCGTGGCGTCCGTGGCGTTCCTCCCCGTGGCGTCTGTCCCCGTGGCGTTCGTCCCTGTGGCGTTCGTCCCTGTGGCGTCTGTGACGTTCGTCCCCGTGGCGTCCGTCCTCCGTGGCGTCCGTCCTCCGTGGCGTCCGTTCCCGTGGCGTCCTTCCCCGTGGCGTCCGTCCTAGTTGCGTCCGTCCTCCATGGCGTCCGTCCCCGTGGCGTCCTTCCTCTTGTAGCTGCTGTCCGGTCAGCTGACTCTTCTCCTCCTCCAGGTGATGAGCTGCAGCTCCTCCTCTGGAACCTCCTCCTGAGTAAACGGCGGTCGGCGGTCCTGGTCGTGGCGGGGCGGGCCGTGACATCACACCGTCTGAACACAAACCGCACAGAAGTGCAGACAAATTAGTGAACATATGAGGAGGGGGGTGGGGGGCAGTAATTACTGCTGCATGAATGGGAGCAGTGTGATCGGGGGTGGGGAGTCGGCCGCCGGGGTGGCAGAGCTGCTTGGCGAGCACGGCGAGGAAGGCGAGGACGGCGACGACGTCATCCCTCCAGTTAACGTGGACTGGGACCCGATCCAGACTGCACATGTCAGGGTAGCTTCTGGGAGGGGGGGGGGGGGGGGAAGACAGCCATGACCCCAGGGGGGGGTCAAAGGTCACAATGGTCAGAGCGGGTCAGCGGGTTCTGTTCTTCTCCAGAACCCCTACAGAATCCTGGTGCTCTGACCTGCAGAACCTTCACCCCCCCTCCTACGGGGTGGTCAGAGACCCCCCCCTGTAATTAGTCCTGACTCCATCATCTCTCCGTCCAGTAACGAATCAGAGCAGCAGAGCTCTGTAAGCCCCGCCCTCCAGGGCGATGTTGTTCTCCTGGTCCAGGAGCGAGCTCACTTTTTCCCTCCACTACAGAACCTCTGCCGCCTTCAGAACCAGCACGGAACATCAACACACTCAGACGACACCTGACCTCTGGAAAATGAAAGACGTGGCTCCGCCCACCTCCAGAGAACGACCTGCAGCGCTCTCACCTGAGTCTGTGAGCGCCAACAACACCACAACACCTCCATTAGTCATGTGGTCAAACGTCTCCGGCGGCAAACGCTCCTCTGGAAAGTCCGGATCAGAATGTTTACATTCCAGAGAGCGCCGAGGGGGCGGAGCTACAACACCACTCACAGCAAAGCAGGAGAGGTTACGACACGGCGGACGTTAGGACCACGCGGAGGATGCCTCATCTGAGCTGTCATGACGCGACTCACAAACACACAACGATGGAACACAACAACAAACAAGAGAGCACATCACAAAACACAATGAAACAACACAAAAACACACAATAGAACACAATGGTAAATGATGTATACTTGTGTCGCGCTTTCTACCCTCCGTCGAGGGCCAAGCGCTTCACATTCACACACACAGTCACACACATATTCACACACATATTCACACACACACATTCACACACCCCTTCACACACAGTCACACACAGTCACACACACCCCCCCACACCCCTTCACACACACACTCACACACACATTCACACACACACACTCACACACTGGCTCCAACCTCCCACCAGAGACAATTCGGGGTTCAGTGTCTTGCCCAAGGACACTTCGACACACAGGTGGGTAAGGCGGGAATCAAACCCGAATTCTTCTTATCAGGAGTCGACCGCCCTACCGCTGCACCACAGTCGCCCCTAAAAAACAGACAACAATGGAACACAACACAAAACACACAACAATTCAAGAAATTCAACTGCACAATAAACTGCAACAACCCATCAGCACCAACACAAAGAGTGCAACAACAGTCAGAACAAACTCAACTCCACAAACGTCCAGAGAAGAAGCAGAAATCTAAACTTTAAGGACAGAATCCAAAACCAGCAGAAAGAAGTTCGGGAATTGAACCAGAAACCAGAGACACACAAATCTAAAACACACACTCCTGTTCATCAACCCGCTTGAATCAACATTTGTGTTTTGCACACAGACGGCGTGCCCCCCC
>NC_050534.1:22689063-22692698 GCF_002922805.2 Oryzias melastigma | reverse complement strand
CTGCATTTATGAGCTATTTTGTGGCCCGTTTGTGGCGTCCCTCTGGGATTCTGACCACAGCCACACAGTCGCCGGTCTGCGGCGCAGAGCCGCCCAGAGACCAGAACGCGGTTCTCCTCAGAGCCGGCTCGGGTTCAGACATGACCGCAGGCCTGCTGCCTGGCTGACCGACCCGCTCCGGGGCCAGAGTCCAAACCCCCCGGCTCCTGCAGGGGGCAGCACAGAGCAGCGCCTCCATGCTCAGAGCAGGTCAGAGGAGGAGGACACCTGCACAGGTGGACTTCCTCGTCTTCCTCCAGCAGCAGACAGCGGTGAGTTAAAGCAGGAACCAGCAGATGACCAGAGTCAGAATCGACCAGGTCTGAGCGGTCCAGAACCGGGAGAATGGGCCGGGATGGGCGGAGGTGGAGGAACAGATGGAGGTGAAGGTTTACGTTTTCAGGTTTGTTGTACAGCTGACGTGGGGGGGTTACAGGAGTCCGGGTCCCTCATGAACCCGAGCTGGAACCCGAGCTGGAACCCGAGCTGGAACCCGAGCTGGAACCCGGTCTTGACCCGACCCATCTCCCTGGTCTTGGTTGAGCCTCGACGGATCTGCTCTGGTCAGTCCTGATCTGCTGTGATTCAGAGACTGAAGGAAGTGCTTTTATTTTGAAACTCCTTCAGTTCCCATCTGCTCCAGGTGGAGCTTCCTGTTACCTGACATGGCCCCACATGGCCTGGAAATCCTGATGAGGAAAATGGATCTGAAGACGTAAAGACGGAAGGTTTCCTGAAGGTCCAATCGACCGCGGATCTGTCGCAGGAAAAACAGAAGCAACAAAAAGATTTTCTTCGTGAGATTTTCAAAAAATATTGAAACAAAACTTTAAGGTTTTGGCTTTTCCAAAGCGTTCCGTGTCGGGTTTTCATGATGATCCTGCTGTTTGTAGCCTGGACCAAAACCTGTGTGGTTTTCTAGGACATAGTTTCTGCAAAGCGGCAAGAGTTCATCACAAATTCACCTGAGTTGTGGGTGCAGAGTCAAGGCCCGTGGTTCTAGAACCTTTCACTCTGAAAACATTCTGGACTATTCTAACAACAACATTTTTATCTGCTCCTGATTCACAACTATTTGAATACAAATACTATATCGAAATATCATTTTATTCTTAATTTTCTGTATAAATGTGAATATAAATCATCTGGAACACCTAACCAGGTGTTCATGGGGGCGTGTCTTTAGACAAACTGTTTAAATGACACGTCTGATGTTCCTGCAGGAACCAGAACCGGGTTTTCCGCAGAACTTTTCTCTGCATTTTCAAACCTCCCTCAGACGTCCGGTGTCTCGGCAGACGTGAGCCGTGATGCGGTTGTCGGTGTGAGTCCCCGCCCCCTGCGGCGCTCCCTCTCAGCTGATCTTCATCATCCTCAGTCTGCTGACAGAGTTTTATTAGACAAACCCTGAAATGGAGAGTTTAACACCCTTCCTCCTCTCCCTCCTCTTCCTCCTGGTAGCCGGCGGCGGCAGCGGCGGCGGCGGCACACGGCGGTTTGTTAGAGCAGAGCTCATTTAGTGTTTTACACAGTTCTGTAAATGACTGCGCCTGGCTGGTTTCCTGAGAGCCACAAACACGCCCAGAGAGGCGACAGCTGCGCCCACAACAGCAGCATGAGTCACCGCCAGAACCAGAACCAGATCGGATCACTGCAGAGGAGTTCTCTGACTCACAGAGTCCATCCTTCTGGGGGACTGTAGAACGTGATGCAGCTGGAAGGAGCAGCTGGTTCTCTGCTGGGTCCAGCAGGTCCTCAATGCAGAACCAGAACCTTCCAGGTTCAGAATCCAGTTCTTTCTCATGACGTCTGCCAGAAAGGAAGTGAACGGAAGGAGCCCAAACCCGGTTCTGAGGTTCCTCACGGGGCAGTAAACCAGGTTCTGGTCTTGGCTCCTGACCCAACTCTGGTCCAGCCTGCAGGTCAGAACCGACTCTGGCCCACTTGTGGTTTGGAGGGAAAACGCCTCATTAGTGAGGTCACATCAGTCATGACTGCAGGTCTGTGCGGTTCTGGACCACAGTAGAACCACAGTAGAACCACAGCAGAACCAAAGTAGAACCACAGCAGAACCACAGCAGAACCACAGACTGCAGTAGAGCCGCGGTAGAACCACAGCAGAACCATAACAGAACCACAACAGAACCACAGTAGAACCACAGCAGAACCATAACAGAACCACAGCAGAACCACAGACCACAGTAGGGCCGCGGTAGAACCACAGCAGAACCACAGCAGAACCACAGACCACAGTAGAGCCGCGGTAGAACCACAGCAGAACCATAACAGAACCACAACAGAACCACAGTAGAACCACAGCAGAACCATAACAGAACCACAGCAGAACCACAGACCACAGTAGGGCCGCGGTAGAACCACAGCAGGACTGGTCATGCCGAGGGGGTCCCCCTCCATCACTCCTTTACCTGAGCCGACCCCCCATGACAGATGAAGGAGTTCTTCTCCTGCTTTAGACTTTTACAAAAATTGAAGAGTTTTATGATCAGTTCATGGAGAAACTTTATTTTGGAGGTTTGATTGACAGCTTCATGGTTTTTGCCTCAACAGCAGATGAGTGACCCCTCCCCTTTTTAAAGATTGACTCTTCTATCTTATTCAGGAGAAAAGGTTCTGCGTTGGGGGCGGAGCTTCTTACTCATTTCTGCTCCATAACATGAAGATCTGAGTCTGGACAAATGCTTGGTAGTCCTGATTCCTGAAGGGTGGGCTGGCTCCGCCCCCTACAGGTGTGGAGTCCTACTGCGTTCCTACCTCAACAACATGTCCCTCAGTATCAGGTAAACATGCGGGCAGAGGCGGAGCTCGCAGCCAGTGCTGATAAGGCCGGCCTCTTTTGTCCAGAGTGTGACGGCTGAATGCCGCCGCCGCCGCTGGAGCGACCTTTATCAGAGCGAAGCCAAACGGCTCACCCCCGTGACCACGGCGATGCAGGTCGATCTCCGGTCAGCCTGTTCTCCTGATCTGAGGAATGCACCTGAATCACCTGAAGCAGCAGCTGACTAAACAGGATGCTCATGAGGTCACCTGAGGCTCCAGGTGTTCTCTGTCGGCCTCACCTCCAGGTGGACTCACATTTTTGTGTCAACAGCTGAGGCCAGAAGAGAAATCCACAGAAAACACCTCTACAGGCAGGTAAACTAGCAGGTAAACTAGCAGGTAAACAAACAGGAAAACTAGCAGGTAAACTAGCAGGTAAACTAAAAGGTAAACTAGCAGGTAAACCAGCAGGTAAACCAGCAGGTAAACTAGCGGGTAAACTAGCAGGTAAACTAGCAGGTAAACTAGCAGGTAAACTAAAAGGTAAACTAGCAGGTAAACCAGCTGGTAAACAAGCAGGTAAACAAGCGCGTGAACGAGAGGGTAAACGAACGGGTGAACGAGCGGGTAAACTAGCAGGTAAACTAAAAGGTAAACTAGAAGGTAAACTAGCAGGTAAACTAGCAGGTAAACTAGAAGGTAAACTAGCAGGTAAACCAGCAGGTAAACTAGCAGGTAAACTAAAAGGTAAACTAGCAGGTAAACCAGCAGGTAAACTAGAAGGTAAAATAGCAGGTAAACCAGCGGGTAAACTAGAA
>NC_050534.1:22678122-22681721 GCF_002922805.2 Oryzias melastigma | reverse complement strand
GGAGGAGAACCAAGGAGGAGGAGAACCAAGGAGGAGGAGAACCAAGGAGAAGGAGAACCAAGGAGGAGGAGAACAACAGAGGAGGAGAACCAAGGAGGAGGAGAACCAAGGAGGAGGAGAACCACGGAGAAGGAGAACCACGGAGGAGGAGAACCAAGGAGAAGGAGAACAACAGAGGAGGAGAACCAAGGAGGAGGAGAACCAAGGAGGAGGAGAATCACAGAGCTCCTCAGTGCTCCTCAAGGAGGAGAAGCACCTCCTGCAGTAGAATTGTGCAGCTGCTCCCGCGCGTCGCCGTCCACTCCACCACAGCAGGACCGTCCTGAACCTAACAGTCCTATAGAAGGTGTTTTCTGTTAGCTCCGCCCCCCGGTCTCTGACGACAGAATGACGCCCCCCCACCCCCCACGTCTGCTTCCATCAACTGATAAAGGTCAGGGCCACTGGGGGGGCTGGAACGACCCGTATCGGTCAAAAAGTTCTGACCCGCACATTCTGCAGAGCCGGTCCAGCCCCTCCCTCCCTGACAGCGGGGGAGGGGCTGAGGGTGTGGGGGCAGAGAGTGAGTAAATCCATCCATTTACACTGAGTCTGCGAGGGGGGGTGATGTCAGGGGGAGGGGCTCTCTGCCTTTAAAAGGCTTTCCCCCCCGAACCCGAGCAGACGCAGACGTGCTCCTCCGAGGAGCAACACAGGACCCCTCCCACCAGGAGAAGAAGGAGGCGCAGACTCAAGTGAGTGTGAGTGTGTGTGTGTGTGCTGAAGCTCTGATGCAAACTGAGGACCTGACAGGTTCTGAGAAGTTCTGAGTTTGGACCTCTGGTTCTGCTGGTGAGACTTTGGGCAGTTCCAGAGAAGTTCTTGGAGAACCTGTTTATTTGTGGTTCTGGACCTGTTCCAGAACCAGCAGAGGTAATCTGTCCGAGTTCCTGGGTCTCCTGAAGATCCTCCTCGATCCTGCAGATCCCAGCCAGGATCCGGGATCCGGAGCTTGAAGACCGCTGCAGGACGTCTGTAGATGGACGGCGTCATCATGATGATGTCAGAGGAATCCTTCCAGCTGAAATTCTTCTTTTCTTCCAGAATGATCCGAGGTTCTTCTGGGTTCTTCCCAGAATGATCCGATGAAGGTTCTGGTCGTTTCTGCTCCTCAGTTCCTGCAGAGAATCTGTAAATCCAGAAAGTTTTTCCCGTTCAGTCATTCATCTGCAAACAGGGTTAAGGTGGAATTATTTAAGGTGGTCGTACGTTAAGATGCTCTCTGGGTTTGAGTAAAAACCCCTGAACTGAAGCTGAATCTGCGTCCTGTTCTACAGAATCTGAGAGATGCGAACTTCAGAGGAAACGGATCATCAGAACCAGACGGGTGTGTGTGTTTATGTGCTGTTGTGAGGACCTGGAAACGAGACGGAAAACAGGAAAAGTTTGAGAAACGTTCTCACTCCGAAACACATTTAGGGAAAAACCAGAGAGGAGAACCGAAGGGAGGAGAACCAAAGGGAGGAGAACCAAAGGGAGGAGAACCGAAGAGAGGAGAACCAAAGGGAGGAGAACCGAAGAGAGGAGAACCAAAGAGAGGAGAACCGAAGAGAGGAGAACCAAAGAGAGGAGAACCGAAGGGAGGAGAACCAAAGGGAGGAGAACCAAAGGGAGGAGAACCGAAGAGAGGAGAACCAAAGGGAGGAGAACCAAAGACAGGAGGAGAACCAAAGGGAGGAGAACCAAAGAGAGGAGAACCGAAGAGAGGAGAACCAAAGGGAGGAGAACCAAAGACAGGAGGAGAACCAAAGGGAGGAGAACCGAAGAGAGGAGAACCGAAGAGAGGAGAACCAAAGGGAGGGGAACCAAAGAGAGGAGAACCAAAGGGAGGAGAACCGAAGAGAGGAGAACCAATGGGAGGAGAACCAAAGACAGGAGGAGAACCAAAGGGAGGAGAACCTAAGAGAGGAGAACCAAAGGGAGGAGAACCGAAGAGAGGAGAACCAAAGGGAGGGAAACCAAAGACAGGAGGAGAACCAAAGGGAGGAGAACCGAAGAGAGGAGAACCGAAGAGAGGAGAACCGAAGAGAGGAGAACCAAAGACAGGAGGAGAACCAAAGGGAGGAGAACCGAAGAGAGGAGAACCGAAGAGAGGAGAACCAAAGGGAGGAGAACCAAAGACAGGAGGAGAACCAAAGGGAGGAGAACCGAAGGGAGGAGGTGCTGTAAGCTCCATGTGTTTGGAGGAGAACCAAACAGCATCAGTGTGAATCTGAAGCAGAACCATGAAGACGTTTGGAAATGCATGCTGGGTAAAGGAGGAGGAGATGCAGGAGCCTCCTCATAGATCACATCAGAGCAGGAGCAGACCAGCTCCCTTTCCTCCTCCTGCTGCTCCTGCTCAGAGCTGGTCTCAGGAGCAGCAGGGTTCTGTGAGTGGTTCTGTTTGGTCCACTTCAGTCTGTGGTTTCATCCAAAGGCTCCTTGTGAAACCGGACCTGGTAACTGTATAACAGAACTGGACAGAGCACCCCCCCCCCCCGTCACCTCCGGCTCCACCCAAATGAAGCCGATTCAGTCGCGATATGGGCGTGGCCATGTTGGAGCCAGACACCAGTGATTGGTTGGTGTGAATCCATGTTTCCATGGTTACTACTGTCACCATGGAAACATGCTTTCTACTGAAAGCAGCTAAGAAGAATCTTTCAATCGCATGTTTCAGGTGGGGCCAGCAGGCTCCTCCTACTTTTACTGAGGTATCTGATTGGTCAGTTTGTAACCTGACACCAGACATCATGAGAACCTGTGATGATCGTGAAGACGTTAAAACCTCAAGGATGACAGAACAGCTGATTCATATACAGTCAAGGTTCTTCCAGCTGAGTCGGTGAGACCTCTGTGGAGAGGGCGGGGCCTAAAGAAAGCTTTCCTGTGACTGTTGTGGCGTTTCACCTGCAGAGGAGTACGGAGCAGGAGAAGGGACAAACCTCAGAACCTCCAGAACTCTGGGATGTTTCCGGAGCGACTCACAGAATGGGACAGGAAGTGGATTTATTTATGAAAGTCGTTTAAACGCATCAGAAACACATGAATGATCAAACATGAATCTTTAACATCCGGGTCAGAACCTGCTGTTCTGGGCTCCCGTCTGACGGAACCACATGTGGAGACGGTCTGGGTCCTGAGACGGTTTGTCATCATGGAACCGACTCGGCTTCCGCTCTAACTGGACCTGCTGCTGTGGAACCGGGGCGTGTGCACGTGTGTGTGCACGTGCATGTCAGACCGATGGATCTCCTGTCAGGAGGAGGTGAAGAGCAGAACAAACACCAACGTTCTGTGGTTTCTCAGAGGTTCTGAGGCTGTTCCGTCCCGCTCCCCTGCTTGGACCAAAGCTGTAATAAAAGATGAGGAATGATGAGTTAGCGCCTTCATGAAAAGCAAAGAGAGCTTCATTTCATTTCCTGCCGTCGGGGCAGAACCAGCGCCGCACAGGGAGCGGGTCGGCGGAGCGTTGGTGGTCTCGGGCTCTGCAGGCTGGAGACGTTTGATCCGGAGATTTCCTGCTGAGTCACCAGGAGCTGAACGGGATCAGATTCCACAAATCAGATCTGTGTGGA
>NC_050534.1:22676082-22678036 GCF_002922805.2 Oryzias melastigma | reverse complement strand
ACACTCTGACGCTCTGCAGGTTCTGGTCCAGAAAGGAGGAACTTTGAGCTTCATCTGAGACCAATCAGACATGCCCTCCTCCTGTGAGGAGATCTAATCAAAGGAGGAGATCTAATCAAAGGAGGAGATCTAATCAAAGGAGGAGATCTCCTCCTTTGATCTTCTGGATCCTAAAGTCACAAACAGCCAAAGACTTTTAAAGATTCTAGAAATCTGAAACTGCAGGTCTGTTATATTTATGTCTATGATGTCTTCACTCCTCCGCTTCTTCCACTCTCTGAGCAGAACCAGACTCTCAGAGCAGAACCAGACTCTCTGAGCAGAACCAGACTCTCAGAGCAGAACCAGACTTTCTGAGCAGAACCAGACTTTCTGAGCAGAACCAGACTCTCAGAGCAGAACCAGACTCTCAGAGCAGAACCAGACTCTCTGAGCAGAACCAGACTCTCAGAGCAGAACCAGACTTTCTGAGCAGAACCAGACTCCCAGCGCTGACGGGTTCTGTCAGTCGTGTTTTGCCGCTGAGCATCTGGACCTTCTCAACAGCTGACAAACCACATCCTGTCACCAGCAGACAGAGGTTCTGCTCCGGCGGACTCTCCGGGTCAGTCCCGACCCGGTATAATCCAGCGGTGGCCTACAGAACAGCCCCTCCCCCCCAGCAGACATGAGGAGACGCTGAGCGGCGTCCTGTGTGACAGGAAGGGAAACGTTTGCTCTGTGGAAGTGGATCAGACTTCTTCAGAACAGACCCGGAAGGCCCAAAGTTCTCCTGGAGTTCTTGTCTGGAGAAGGAACGCTCTGAAGGAGGAGGGGCATGAGGTGTGGTCACATGACCAACACGTCTTCCCGCTTTAGGACAACTCTGTTTTACTTCTGAGGCCCAAAAACCTGAACCTCCCCCGCTGCGAACCCCAGAACCACTGGGTCGGTTCTGGTTCTGTTCCTGAAGACTCCTGTTGGAGGAGGTCATACTGACAGAACAGGTTCTGTGTGCTTGATGGAACCAGGCTCTGCAGACCTTCATAGAGGAGCAGGACTCCTCTGGGGGAGGAGGAGGCTCTGCAGACAGACAGACGTTCTCTGCAGTCGCAGACTCTGCAGCTGCGCAGACTCTGCAGCTGCGCAGACTCCAACTGTGAAAGTTTCTGGTTTGGTTTCATGGAAAACGTGAAGCAGATTTTTCAGTCTGAGAGCCCCCTCCTCACAGCTGGCATGGAGGAGCAGGAGGAGGGGGGGTTGTCCTCACCTGGATTCCTCCTGAGAGTCTCTGCTGCTGAAACTTTGAGTTGGGGGGGGGGGGGATTACTCCGGTTCTCCTTTTGTTGCTCTGGTTCTCCTCCGGTTCTCCTCTGGTTCTCCTTTTGTTGCTCTGGTTCTCCTCCGGTTCTCCTCTGGTTCTCCTTTTGTTGCTCTGGTTCTCCTCTGGTTCTCCTCTTTTTCTCCTCTAGTTCTCCTCCGGTTCTCCTCTGGTTCTCTTCTTTTTCTTCTCTGGTTCTCTTCTTTTTCTCCTCTGGTTCTCTTCTGGTTCTCCTCCGGTTCTCCTCCGGTTCTCCTGTGGGTGCTCAGTCTCCCTCTCTCTGGTTTCAGGACCATGTTCTTGTCCCGGCGGGGGCTGCAGCGCTGCTGCCTGGCGGTGTTCCTGCTCGTCTCCCCGGTTCCTCATGACGGACGGCCCGTGGACGCCGTGAGCGGCAGAACGTGAGTCTGATCCCCCCCCCCCAGATGGACATGAGTCTGATGAAAAGGCAGAGACACAAGACCCCCCAGCTGCCCCCCTCCCTCCCCCAACATGTGGGTCCAGCTGATCAGAACCAGAACAGTTCTAAGAGCTCTGAGAAGGTTTCTGCTCTCTGTGCTTGTCTTTGGTGGAGGTGTTTTCATGGGGGGGTGATGATATTTAACTTCATTGAGTAAAACATTGAACAGAGACACTACCCCCCCCCCCCCCCCC
>NC_050534.1:22648026-22676057 GCF_002922805.2 Oryzias melastigma | reverse complement strand
TCTGATCTTCATCTGGGGGGTGTGGTCTGTGGTCTGGGCGGAGCCTGCAGCTCTGATGTTCTGTGCAGTTGGCGCCCTCATGTGGCTGCATGGAGAACTTTCCATCTGCTGCAGGTGTGACAGCTTCACTGTCCGTCAGAGGTTCTGTTCTGGTTCTGGTTCCGACAGAAGCTTCCTGTCTGTGACATCACAGTCCTAGTGCTGCGTTCACTGACCCTCCGGAGGTTTTAGGAGACAGACTCTCAGAGTCGGCGCCGGGTCGTTCCTGTGGAGGAAATGGACCGGCCCGGTTCAGACCGGTTCTGTCTCGGTTCTGCTGTTGAATCTTCTGGGGTTTCTACTCAGAACCCGGAGAGCCTTCTGAATGCTGGGAAAAGGGCGGGAAAAGTCCCTTTTGCTGAGGCCACCATCAGAGTCCTTCAGCATGACTGACGTGTTCCACACCTCCAGTCTCACGAGAGGCGGAGCTTCACGAGGGCGGGGTCATCTCTGGACCCTCCCCATCATGGACTCAGAAGCGCGCCCTGCTGTGACCTCCTTCAGAGACCGAAGGATGTGTGAACGTCTCTGACTCCTCCCTCTGTGTTGCTCCTGCAGGAGGCGCTCGGTGACGCACACTCAGCTCATGCACGACAAAAGCCGGACGCTGCAGGACTTCCGGCGCCGCCTGTGGCTGCAGGAGCTGCTGGACGTGGTCCACACGGCCGAGATCCGAGATCTACCGGTGCGGACGGCGCCGGGGGCCGGGCTGCCAGGGGCGGGCCTCGGCGTCAGCCCGAGCACCACCGGCAGCACCCTCCTCTCCAAACCCCCCGGAGGAGGAGGAGCCAAGAACCTCCCCATCAGCGTCCAGCTGGAGGAGGAGGAGGGAACCAACCTCCCGCAGGAGACCAACAAGTCCCAGACCTACAAGGACGGCGTGATGAAGGTTCCCGGGAAGAAGAAGAAGAAAGGGAGGTCCGGGCGCAGGAGGGAGGGGGAGAAGAGGAAGAGGAGGGCGCGCTCGCTGGACGAAGGTGGGAGTGGCCTCCAGCTGGAGAGGAGGTCTCTGCTCCACCTGCAGAGGGCGCTGCTCTGAAACCCTGTCAGTCTCTGACACAGGTGAGTCTGCAGACAGGAAGCAGAAACCATCAAACAGGAAACAGAAACAAACAGGAAACAGAAACCATCAAACAGGAAACAGAAACCATCAAACAGGAAACAGAAACAAACAGGAAACAGAAACCATCAAACAGGAAACAGAAACAAACAGGAAACAGAAACCATCAAACAGGAAACAGAAACCATCAAACAGGAAACAGAAACCATCAAACAGGAAACAGAAACTATTCCTACAATTTCTCAAAATGTTACATTTAACAACAGAGGGGCGGAGCTTAGTTTTGTAGTTTAAAAAAGAAACAGAAAATAAAAAAACATTTGTGAATATTTTAAACTTTGAACTGAGAAATATTTGAGATTCATGTCAAATGTTTCTCAGCTGTAACAGATCGTTCCTCTCCGTCTCATTAGCGACCTCCTGTGGCCACCAGAGGAACGACGTCGCTGACGTGTTTGTTTTTACCTGCAGATGAAATCAGATCCATCTTTATTTATAGAGCACTCATATGAAACATAACACAAAGTGCTTTACAACTAAAAAAAACAAATGATATAAAACAAGGACAGAAAAATGAGAAACAATAAATAAATAAATAAATAAATAAATAAATAAATAAATAAATAAATAAATAAAGTCCTCCCTCACCGAGATACACAGACAGTACTAAATACAAACAAATTCTACTAATACTTACAACCATACCATTC
The DNA here is from genome assembly GCF_002922805.2 of Oryzias melastigma. NCBI lineage: Eukaryota > Metazoa > Chordata > Actinopteri > Beloniformes > Adrianichthyidae > Oryzias > Oryzias melastigma. The sequence goes on along the minus strand of NC_050534.1, from coordinate 22,674,248 downwards.
TCCGGGTGAATACTCCACTCTGATTGACTGCAGAGTGTGGATTTTAAAGTGTTAAAGCACCTAAAAAAAGTTCTGTTCTCTCAGTATAATAGTTCTGTATCACTGCGCAGGTTTCTGTAAACAAACGTTTACTTCATCACCTGGACAAAAACAAACAGAAGACATGAACTTCCTCGCTGCTCACTAAAGGATTTAAAAAGCTCGTTTGTCCGGCTCCTCCTTTCAAACTCTTTCCCGCTACAGCTGAGGTCTGCGTGGGCTTCAGGCTCTGTGCTGTTACCACGTTACCATGACAACAAGCAGCATCACGGACCACATGGTCCCCTTTAGTGAGAAAGTGACCTGAGCTGGAGGAATAACACGAGTAATGTCCTAAATCTTTATCTCTTTTGTAAATGATGGTGGAAGCGGGATAATACCCGACAGATGAACGCACTTCTGCAACATAAAACAAAACTTAGTGATGTTATAACATGGACGACAAGTAAAACACCTGTTGAATCATCTTAGAGACTTTATCGCTACAGCAGAATTATTGTCTCACCTGTCTCACCTGTCTCTCTCACCTGTCTCTCTCACCTGTGTTGCAGAATGGCTGGACGCTGCGCTGGACTCCTGAATGCTCACAATAGCGCCTCCTGGCTGTGATTGTTCGGAAAGAAATCAGAAAATATTTATTGTGTGTAAATATTCTAAAGTCTTATTGATGCTCTGTGGGGCTGTCTGTGTAACCCCGGTTCTTTTGCAGTAATTTATTGGTCTAAATTGTGTATTTATTTTGTAAATGTACGGAGGAGCTGCTGACCTTCTATATTTTTGTACTATATTGCACTTTAAATACATAAATATATAAACTCTGGACTCGATTGTGTTTGGCTGAAGTCCGTGTGTTTCTGAGTGTGCTCCTGCTGCTCTGGGATCTCCTCCTGCTCTGGGATCTCCTCCTCCTCTGGGATCTCCTGCTCCTCCTGATCTGGGATCTCCTGCTCTGGGATCTCCTGGGGCCCGTTCCAAGAAGCAGGTTTTGTTGGAACTCTGAGTTCGTGAACTCCAAATTCAGTAAAACTCTGAGTTTGAGAATTTAGAGTCCAGTGACTCTAAGTTCAGGTTTGAACTCTAAATTTGTTGAACCTGCTTCTTGGAACGGGCCCCTGCTCCTCTGACTGCTCCTCGTCAGTCGTCCGACAGCAGGTCTTCTCCTTCTCGTTTCTGACCGTTGAACACACTGAAGGTGACGTCCTGCGGCGCTCCGGTGTCGTTGCTCTCCTCCTTCACCGTAGAGGATCTCCTTCAGATGGGTTCTGGTTCTGATCAGCTGTTTGCAGAGGAAACGGTTCTTGTTTTCATTTTCGCTCACGCGGGATAAAAACAAACAAAGTCATGAACTGGAATCCAGAAGCTGCAGTTCCTGCTGTGTCCACCAGATGTCAGTGTTGCTTCAACATGAACAGAAGAAACGCGTCAAAACCTTCTTTAATGGTAACCATGGAAACCAAGACATAGGCGGGTCATAGACATATATTAATGTCTAATAATGACATAAATTATACAGTCAGTGAGGCGGCTCATTGGGTCTCAGGTCCGGGCGCTCTCGCTGTCGTGCTCACCCTGACCTGCAGGGGGCGGCAGAGGCCAGAACGTGCAGAAACACGCAGAAGAAGAGGCAGCAGCAGCACGTGAGCGGGTTCTGGCAGCATGTCTCCCCCAGGAGGGAAGATCAACAGACCGAAGACGGTGAGAAAGACACTTTCCCGGGTTGTTTTTGACATTTGGTGCAGTGACGCCCGTGAGGCGTTCACGGACCGCCGTGCGGCGTTCACGGACCGCCGTGCGGCTCGGAGCTCCTCTCGGGCGGGGGTCAGACGGAGCTCTGATCCGCTGCTTCTCCTGCAGGAGCTCGGGAAGAAGCTCTTCAAGCGGCGGAGGGTTCAGGGCCGCGAGAGGAGGAGAAAGCACCGCGTGGTGGGGGCCGTGGTGGACCGGGGGCTCATCACGGTGCACCACCTGAAGAAGAGAAGGTCCGAGCTCCGCCCGCAGCTCCGCCCACTGCCACACCTGAGCTCACCTCCGCTCCTCCCCCCGCAGGTCCAGCGCCAGGTCCAACATCACCCTGTCCGGGAAGAAGAGGAGGAAGCTGCTGAAGCAGCTGCAGCACGTGCAGGAGGAGAAGGCCGCCATGGACGGTGAGGAGGGGAGGAGCCTACCTGTGAGGGTGGAGCAAAGGACCACCTGTTTGGGGAGGGGGTGGGGGTGATGATGAGTATAGAATATAATACACTTAACAGCTACAACAAGTAGAGTTAGTATGATCTAGACATGCGCACTGCTGGGGCTAACCCTCAGTGTGGGCGGGGCTAAGGTCACCTCACCAGAACACCTGTCAGGCAGCTGTAGAGCCAGGTGTGCTGATGCTGGTCTCCTCCTCTCCTCCACAGTGGGAGCAGCAGCTCCTCCTCACAGGAAGCAGGACGCCTCCTCCTCCTCCTCCTCCTCTGCGGGTCAGAAGAGGAGGAGCAGGTCTGGACCCCAAGGAGATGTGGAGATGCTGGACGCAGAGTGAGGAGGTGAAGAACGGGCCAGCGCCGGACAGGAAGTTCCTGAGTGAGGAGTACGGAAGCCTGTGTGCCAAAATCCTGGTCGCCTTCTGCTGAGAACGTTCTCAGGTTCTACTGCAGGACCCGGTTCTGGACACGGATTTAAGGACTTGGACTCTGAGATTCATTAGTTTGTGTGCAAACAGTATAGAATAAATAATAACATTGATAAGTTAAAGTTCTGTTGGGTTCCACGTTTCTGAGTTGGTTCCGTCCATTTTCTTTGGTTCCGTCTGAACATTTAATGTGTTGGTTTTTTTCCGTCTTAACATCAGAACTTCTGTGCAGACACATCTGGTTTCCATGGCGACATCTGGATGGAGTTCTGACAGAACTCTGACTCCATGTCAGGTCCGGTCTCTCTGTTCTGTTCATCAGATGGATCCGAGGTGGTTCTGATCTCTGCGGGTTCCTCCCAAACGTTTGTTTCATTTCAGCGTTTCTCCGGCCGGTTCTGGTTCTGTTGGACCGGAAAGTTTAGACTCTAAATGTTTTGGTTTAATTTTGTCATTAAATGTTTTCTCTGAAATCGCGTTTGGTTCTGTGTGGGTCCGTGCGGCTTCCGTACTGCTTCTATCAACGTCTTCATCTTCGATAATTGATGAGCGCGTGCGTTCATCGGCTCCAGAAGCCGCTTATATAAAGGTGGAGGCGGCGCGCGCGCACGCCTCTCCTCGGGCACGCTCGTCCCTCCCCCCGCCCCCCCTCAGAGGACAAAGACGAAAATGGGTCACGCGGGGAGCGGCGGCGGATTCTGCGGCAGCGGGATCCCGTAGAACTGCTGCAGCTGGACGGGCCGCTGGTTCCGACGCGGATGCAACGCGACTGTTCGGTCCGGACGGGTTCGTGTCGAACATGCCCTCTGGGTGAGCATCTTTTCAGGAACCGAACCTGTTGAGGGAAAATCGCAGCGCAGTCCCACACGCGGTGGATGATGGGAGCTCCGAACTGAACCGAGCCGCACCGAACCGAGCGTGCAGGTTCCGCCGGGAAGGACGGGATCGTGTCCTGGTTGAGGCTCCGCATCAGAACCGGATCGTATCCACAGGTAACCGGCCGTCTCATCCCAGTATCGGTGCTTCCGAACCTCGGTCCATTCCTGCAGAACTTCTGGAGGCCCAGAACTCCTGGCCCAAATCTGGACCTCCTTCCGGTATGAGGAGAGCAGCCAAACAGATGTTCTGAGTCAGCCCGAAACGGCAGAACGGGTTTGCCCGGTTTGGGAGGTTCTGTGGAGTCTAGGACTGGGTTTCAGCGATCAGAACCGGGTCCGAAACGGGTTTTTAGAGCATGCGGGACAAAGCTGGGGGGTGGGATGGGGGGGGTCACCCTAACAAAGAATGACCCCCCCCCTCCGGGTGTCTCCATCACCCTCTGATCCAAACCAGACCCAGAAAGTTCTGCTCATCTCCGGACCAGTTCCTGTGCCCACCAACATCAGGATGAAGACCGGAGACGCTCCAGCTGCTCTCCTGGTTCTGGTTCCTGTGGTCCAAATGTGTCTCCACGCAGAAAACCCAAAGTTCTGAAAGAGACGGTTCTGTCCTGCGTTCTCCTGGATCCACACGGGTCAGTGAACGCAGCACCAGGAGATGCTGCAGAGCCCGGTGGTTCTGCTGGGTCCTGGATCTGTCCCAGAACCTTCAGACCTGGACTTTTGGGTGTGAAGTCCCCAGACCTCCTCCAGAACACTGTGATAGACCATCAGAACCATCAGACTCGGTTCTGGGGTTGATCTCTGTGTTCGGGTCACAATAATCAGGTTCTGATGGAGCAGTCTGAGGCCCGACCCGAAGAGACGCGTGTCTCCTGAGGAGGAGGAGGGGGTGTGAAGGTGCTGGTGCAGTTCTGCAGCTCCGGTTCTTATCGGCCCGGCGGGTCAGCGGTACCCCACCCCCCACCAATCAGAGGAGCAGGTTCCATCCTGATCCACGGAAGTTCTCCTCCTCCTTCAGCTTCTCCTCCTACAGCTCTCCTCCTGCAGCTCCTCCTCCTGGAGCTCTCCTCCTGCAGCTCCTCCTCCTGCAGCTCCTCCTCCTACAGCTCCTCCTCCTGCAGCTCCTCCTCCTGCAGCTTCTTCTCCTGCAGCTCCTCCTCCTACAGCTCCTCCTCCTACAGCTTCTCCTCCTGCAGCTCCTCCTCCTACAGCTCCTCCTCCTGCAGCTCCTTTAGCTCCTTGAGTTCTAAAAATGGCTCTGCGCCTCCTCCAGGAGCTGCTTCTGTTCTTTGGTTGTTGTCAGATCTGGGACCCCCCCCCCTCCAAAAGTTCGTCCAGTCTCTGAATCCTGATGTGGGCGGAGTCTGAGTCTGCAATGTGGGCGGAGTTCTGCTGTAAAGTTTCACTCAGTCTTTCTTCTGCAGCTCCGCCCCCCCTCGGCCGGTTCAGCAGCCATGGCCCCCCTCCCCACTCCGGCGCTCCATCAGCTGGTCTGCGCTGTCCTCATAACGATGACGTCACTTCCTGCTTCAGCTCTTGAGTCGGAGACGTGTTTCTCCAGGCAGCACCGGGGCGCCACGGTGACCGTGCAGCCGGCGCTGAACCGGACGGCGGCGGCGATGGACGCCCGCCTGGTGCACTCGGAGAGGGATTGCGTGCTGGCCTGCTGCTCAGAGGAGGTCCGTCCAGGTGAGCCCCCCTCCCGTCCTGAACCACGCCGGCACGGCCCGGTTCATTAGAAGATGAGGATGTGGCCCCTCCCACGTCACGCATGTGGGAGGGGCCACTGCCTCCACGCCGCCAGCAGCTTCAAGCTTTGTGTCCCTGCAGGCGCGCGGTGCAACATGGTGCTCTTCAACGGAAAGAAACCCGCCGGCGAGGAGAACTGCTTCCTGTTCCACTGCGACGGCGAGCAGGACTGTCCTCTCATGAAGGCCCCTGACGGCGTCAACACCTACAACATCTACAAAGGTGAGAACGTCCGCCTCTGAGGCCACGCCTCCTCGACTGAAGACATCAGATCCTCTGACCAATCAGAGCGGGCTGTGGGAGGGTCCTCCTCCACCTGGCTGGTTTCCGTTCTGCTTCAGGTCCAGACTGAAGGTCCAGCCGGGCCAAAACAGAACCTTCACACTGGTAACATCAACCGTAATCCGTGGTCCGACTGATGAAGGGGGCTGTCCCAAGTGTGGCTTGAACGCGGCGCGGTCATCCGTAATCTGGCTGGATAGAAAGGTTCTAGCTACGATCCGGGCTGGAAGTGGAATTTTTGTTATACCGGCATGTGACGCATGTTCAAGAACACGCTAAATGTGGGTCCTTGAACACGTCTAGTCTATGGTGTTCACACTGGACAAGCTGGAAGGGGCTTCTTCTTCTTATTTGCTTTCTGCTGTTAACCAGCGTATGTCCCCATCTATTGGGAAGAGGTTTGGTGGTAAACTGTGGAAGCGGTGTAAATCTGGTGAATATATATATATATATATATATCTATGGTAGTTGTAGAATTCCAGCCGGATACAAATGATTCATTTCTCCTTCATGATCAGTTTTCAATCGGTTGGTACCTCCGAGAATTAAGAGGCATTCATACGTCACTACCAAATCCAGGTCCGTGATAGGTCAAAGTTTAACTGGTTTAACTGTCAATAAGTGTTAAATGTCGTTTTGTTCATAGAGCCCAAAAACTGTTGTAGAGACTTTGATCCACGCCAGCTCAAGAGTTTGGAACACAGGAGCCCGACACGCTCGTCTACGCGCTGACATCGACCTTCTGAAGCCGGTGTGAACACAGCTGCTGCTCTTCCAGAGCCACATGTTGATACATCTGAGACATTTTTTGAAGTGTTTTGACATCTTCTCATGAAAATCAGAACAAGTTTTTTGTTTATATGTTTTGAGCTGAAACCCAGCTCCAGCTTCTGTAACCACATTGTCTATGTTTCAAAATTAACTGAAGCTTTAAGTTTGTTTCGTGTCTCTGAACGATTCCTGCATCTTGATGTCTGTATAGAAACGTGGAACTCTCCCGTCTCACAGTCGAAACACGGGTTCTGACGAGTCAGGACACGATTGGTTGATCCGGGACTAAAGGTTCTATGAAATTAGGATTATGGAGTGGTTGATCTTCTTTATCCTGCTTTTATAGAAATCTACCTGAACTTCTGGAGTTTTCTAGTAACATCCAGGAAGTTTTTGGTGTTTCCAGAGATCGGTTTAGATGTCTGAATCTGGTTTCAGATCTCTGCTGCCCCCTGGAGGCCTGAATTCCCCAAACAGAAGTTAAAGTTTCACTTCCTGTGTCATCCTGCAGGTTTAATTCATCCTCCAACTCTGAGACCAGTTACCATGACGACCACGACGACTGACGCGCTCCTTCTGACCACAGTACTTCTTCCAACCACAACTGTGACACCAACAACCACCACACAGGCCCCGGTCACTACCACCGCGCCTCCACCCGTCATCACCACGCAGCCAACAGTGACGGCACCACCTGCAACAACCACGAAAACCACCAGCGCCGCAGCGTCTCCCGCACCCACCCTCACCTCAAAGCGACCCAACAAAACCAGCAGAAAGCAAAACAAGAGCACCAAGAAAGGAAAGTCTCACGGTATCTCCACCCAGCCACCGCTGAGCTTCACCACAGCACTTCCTGTTCGGACTGATGTAAAGGAGGCGGGGCCTCAAAGAACTACTGAAACTCCGAGGCTTCAAGCTGGAACTTCAACCACTGCATCTACCACCACTGTAGCTACAGCAGCTACAGCTACAACAGCTACAGCTACAGCAGCTGCAACTACAGCAGCTACAACCACTCCAGCTACAACAGCTGCAGCTACAACAGCTGCAGCTACAACCACCAATGCTCCTCCTACAACAACCACCACCTCTACACCCACTACCACAGTGAGCATCAGCACCTTGCAGTCAACGACCACGAGGGCAACGGCGGCAGAGGGTCTCATCATTGTTCCAAAAGAGGCCGTGCAGGCTAACCACGTCCTCCAGAACTCTGGCCCCGCCCATGGGAAAACGGCAGCGACGCACGGGGCACTGAAGAGTGGCATGGTGGCGTTCATGGTTCTGGCGCTCGCAGTGCTCACGCTCGCTCTGGCGGTTGGAGGTCGTAAGGCGATGGAGTCTTTTGACAGACGACATTACACGAGACTGGAGCTGAACGACCTGCACTACGAGGTCTGAGGGGGTGCTGGGATCGGACCCTCTCTCGTCAGGACCGGGTCCTTTGCTTGCGTCTCAGATGTCCTCTGATTGGTCTGTTCCACTGGCCTGGTCAGGCTCCACCCACCTTTCCACACGAGCTTGAACCTTTTTGGTCTTTTTTCCAGAATCCCTCTGCAGTCCATGGGTGTCCGGAGTCTGGACTCAGTCTGGTGTGATGTCATTTCCTGCTTCTGAATCACAGAAATGCCAGAACAGCTAGGATGGTGGGCGGAGCTCCTTCTCACTTCAGACACTTCAGGAATTCCAAAAACAAAACCACTCTGACCTGCTGAGTCATGTTGATAAACGCGGAGATTCAGTCCATCTTGACCTCCAACTGCTGCAGTTCTTCAGCAGAGTTCATCAAATCTGATTTATTTATAGCCGTTCATTTTACAACTTAGCTGCTGCAGGCAGCTATCTGAGCATGTTCAGGTTGAAAAATGGGGTTTGTCTCTGAGCTTAAGCAGCTGTGACGTGAAGCTGTGACTCCTGACGGTGAAGCTGTGACTCCTGACGGTGAAGCTGTGACTCCTGACGGTGAAGCTGTGACTCCTGACGGTGAAGCTGACTGATCACGGTGAAGCTGTGACTCCTGACGGTGAAGCTGACTGATCACGGTGAAGCTGTGACTCCTGACGGTGAAGCTGTGACTCCTGACAGTGAAGCTGTGACTCCTGACAGTGAAGCTGTGACTCCTGACGGTGAAGCTGACTGATCACGGTGAAGCTGTGACTCCTGACGGTGAAGCTGTGACTCCTGACGGTGAAGCTGTGACTCCTGACGGTGAAGCTGTGACTCCTGACAATGTCCACGGCTCTCCAGATTCAGGATGGTTCGTCTTCACTCCAGCAGAGCTCCTTATGGTCCAGACCGACTCCCCGAATCCTTTTTCAGATTCTGGGATTCAAAACCTAAATCAAAGTTTCAATACCTGCTGATTTATTTTTCAAACCAGATTTCTTGCTGGCCCCAGCAGTTTTCTCCCTGACCGACCAGTGAAACCTTTAGTAATAAAATGTGTTCTTAAATTATACATATAAAAAAAGAAAATCTAGTTTTGCTTAGAAACGTTAGAAACGGCTGTCATGGATGATCTCACACATCAGCTTTTGTAGGTGAAGATGGACTGAAACATCAGATTTTCCTCAAATTCCGTTGAATGTGAGGGAGATCTGAGGAGCAGCTGTGGTGGGACGGTCCCGCCGCTGGACGCTGCTGAGGGAAGGAAGCGCTGCTCCCTGACCTCTGACCTTTCTGAAGCTTCTTCACATACGACAGAGCATGTTTCACTTTTTATTCAAGTTTATAAAAATTTCACTAAAAGCTAAAACTTTGATGTTTTTAAAAACAAAAAAACTTTCAACTATTTTCAAACTTTTGAGCTTTTCTTAAAGACTCGTTTGTGCTTTTAAAGATGACACTGAGGTGTTGAGCTGAGAACCTCCTCCATGAAGAACTGAGGAGTTCACAGACAGGTCTAACTTCACGTCTCCATGAGCTGAAGGAGATCGGCGCTCCTCTGTGGACCACGCCTCCTTTTGCTTTGACTCCATCACTGGCAGCTCTGAGACCAGGAGAACCCTGGGGAGGTCTTGAAGGCTCCTGCCGTCGTTCTTCGTCGCTGAAGAAGAACAAAGCTACAGCAATACTGTGATCTGAAACTCAGGAAGAGGAGCTGAAGCTTCTGCATGGTCCCACTGCCTCACTGTGACTGGCTGCTGAAACGGACTCCTGTCCTGCACTTTTGAAGGACAGATCCGCTCTCGTGGGGGGTTCAGGACTTCTGCAGGCCTCCAGCAGGGGGCGGCAGCAGTTTTCACTCAGCTGTACTCTGATTACTCGGATGGCTTTTGATATTGTTTTGTGAAGTAAAGCGTTTGCATACGTTTGGAAGTTTGGTGTTTTTGTGAGGATTTTTTGAGCGGTTCCCTCCGTGCATCGTCTGAACCCCCCCCTCATTCCTGTTTGGGGTCACGGGGTCACTGGGGCCCACCCAGCTCCTGACAGGTGAAGGTGGGGTCCAGAGATACACGCCGTCACATTCACGCCATGAATCCTGTTTCTGTGGGAGGAGTCCACACAGGAACCAGGAGAGCACGCCGGGACTTGAACCAGGACCTTCTGGTCAGAGTGCTGACCGCTCCACCACAGTGAAGCCTCCTGGTTCCTGGGTCTGCTGGAACTTCTGAAGGCCTCAGAGGAGGATGAAGGTCAAAAGCTGCTAAACAGAAACATCAGACTTATTACAACATCCAGAAACACGCACGAGCGCAGATCTGTTTCGGTGCGTCTGCAGGGTGACACGCGCACAGCACTCAAAAGTTGGCAGAAATTCACATTAATGCAGACAATCAGGAAAATAAATCCAAGCTCACCTGGGACAGGTAACCGTTCACAGGTGAGGTAAACAAACACACGGGGGGCAAAGTAGTTCCGCTGCGGTGGATCCCCGCACGTTCCCCGTTTGCGGGCTTCCTCCCCGCTGGTTTGTGGTCGTCGCGGGCGCGCGCGCGAGCAAGCGCGGAGAACGCGAACAACAATAGAGAGCCGGGGAGGGAGGGGAGGAGGGCAGGCGCAGGGAGCAGCCTCCTCGCGGCGGAAGGAGACGGCGGAGCTCCTGCAGGACAATGTGAAGGAGCCGAGCGGAGCAGACGCAGCAGCAGCAGCCGGGATGGACGCGGAGGCGCCGTGAGCCTCTTCGCTGCCGCCGCACGACCAGAACCCCGCCGGGAGAACCGCCTTCCCCCCGTTCAGCCCCGGAGCGGCCGCAGACATGGGAACCGAGCGCTGAGGAGACGCGGCGGCGGGGCCGAACAACGGCAGAAACATGGGAGTCGCGCTGCGGAGCTTCTTGTTGTTGAGTTTTTCTTTTGTCATACGAGGTGAGTTCGACCCCCCGGACCCCCCCGGACCCCCGCCGCCCTTTCCACCGAGACACGAGCGCGTTGTGCGGGCGGAGGAGCTCTCTCCCGCAGCGCGAGCGCTTTTCCACGGCTCGGCCCGCGGAGCTAACGCTAGCTTCCCGCTAGCAGCCTGCTGGTGTCGCACGGAACCGCCGGAGTCCGCGGACTGAACCCGGGAGGCCGCGCGGGGGCTGCCGCCACCCACCGGGACCGCGGGCTCTCACGGCGGCGTCGCCTTTTCCCGGTTCGACCGAGTAACGTACCGACCAACACCGATAGCACAACAATGCTACGGAGCCGCAGGTTAGCTAGCAGGGACTACTTTTCACGTGTGGACGCAGCGAGGTTGTGCTGCGGTCACACCTGCGTGGAAGACCCACAAAACAACCGTGTTTACATCAGCGGAACCACGGAGGTTCTGGTCGTACCAACAGAACCGGATCAACTGGAGAGACCCATCCAACGGTACCGACAGAAGGATCACACCTTTGTCCCGGATCAACACTCAGTGGATCCGATCAAGATCTGATCCGGTTCTGAAGGTTGACCGGGTCTGCCGGTCAGGCTTGTGTCGAATCAGGTGTTCCCAGTTCTCGTGGATCCTGGTCCCCGTCCCAGACCTGCAGGATCCCGGTCCCCGTCCCAGACCTGCAGATCCCGGTCCCTGTTCCAAACCTGCAGAATCCCGGTCCCTGTTCCAAACCTGCAGAATCCTGGTCCTCGTCCCAGACCTGCAGGATCCCGGTCCCCGTCCCAGACCTGCAGAATCCTGGTCCCCGTCCCAGACCTGCAGGATCCCGGTCCCTGTTCCAAATCTGCAGAATCCTGGTCCTCGTCCCAGACCTGCAGGGTCCTGGTCCCCGTCCCAGACCTGCAGAATCCCGGTTCCCGTCCCAGACCTGAAGGATCCCGGTCCCCGTCCCAGACCTGCAGGGTCCCGGTCCCCGTCCCAGACCTGCAGGATCCTGGTTCCCGTCCCAGACCTGCAGGATCCCGGTCCCCGTCCCAGACCTGCAGGATCCCGGTCCCCGTCCCAGACCTGCAGGATCCCGGTCCCCGTCCCAGACCTGCACAATCCCGGTTCCCGTCCCAGACCTGCAGGATCCCGGTCCTCGTTCCAGACCTGCAGGATCCCGGTCCCTGTTCCAAACCTGCAGAATCCTGGTCATTGTCCAAGACCTGCAGGATCCCGGTCCCTGTTCCAGACCTGCAGGATCCTGGTCCCCGTCCCAGACCTGCAGGATCCCGGTCCTCGTCCCAGACCTGCAGGATCCCGGTTCCCGTTCCAGACCTGCAGGATCCGGGTCCTCGTTCCAGACCTGCAGGATCCCGATCCTCGTTCCAGACCTGCAGGATCCCGGTCCCTGTTCCAAACCTGCAGAATCCCGGTCATTGTCCAAGACCTGCAGGATCCCGGTTCTCGTTCCAAACCTGCAGGGTCCTGGTCCTCTTCCCAGACCTGCAGGATCCCGGTCCTGATGATGGGGTGTTAGAACCTCATCAATCATTAGTGTACATCTTTATTTGTTACCATGGTGACATGTCAGGTTGGAACCCGGAGGTCGGGCCATACCAGGGGCCCGGTCAGTCGGTTTTCTCCGTCGGTTCTGTCCGTCGGTTCTGTCTGTCGGTTCTGTCCTTCGGCTCTCCTGAGCGTTTGTCCTGTCTGTAGTTGCAGGCGAGCCGCTGCTCCTGTATGCGAACCGCCGGGACCTCCGCCTGGTGGACGCCGCCCACGAGAAGGCCAACGACTCGTTGGTGGTGGGGGGGCTGGAGGACGCCGCTGCTGTGGATTACGTTTACGCCAAGGGCCTCATCTACTGGAGCGACGTGAGCGAGGAGGCCATCAAACGCACGTTCTTCAACCAGTCCGGCGCCGGCCCGGTCCAGACGGTGGTGCAGGGCTTGGCCTCCCCGGACGGCCTGGCTTGTGATTGGCTGGGGAGCAAACTTTACTGGACAGACTCAGAAACCAATCGGATCGAGGTGGCGGAGCTGGACGGGTCTCTGAGGAAGGTTCTGTTCTGGCAGGAGCTGGACCAGCCCAGAGCCATAGCCCTGGATCCGGAGCGAGGGTGAGTCCCGGCCCGGTTCTGCCGGGCCGTCTGCTGCTTCCTAAACCAAATGTTTCCCACAATGCACTGGGGAGACAGGAAAGGCAGCAGGTCTCATGAGGAGGTGAGACCTCAGCTCTTCACCTCCTCTGACTCGACTGCGCCTCCTCCTCATCGTGTCTCCTCTCTGAGGAGAGACCTGAGCTTCCCGTCCGAGTCTCAGCTGTCTGACAGTCACCAGGTCACCTCTGAGAGTTTGTGTGTTTGTGTCAGCGAGCTTGTTGTGATAAACAAACTCAGACCTTCGGACAGCAGCAGGAAGCTCTGGATTCTTCTGGAGTTCTGGTTCTGACCAGGAGGAGACAGTGTTTGGGTTTTTCTGTTGTCATCTTTGTGCAGAAAAGCGTAAAAATGTTAATTTTCCTTCTCTGGAGTTTAGAGCTGCTACAGTTAGTCGACTAATCGACTATTAAATTAGTCGACTAATCGTTACTTTATATTCTATGGAGTCAGAATGTAATAAAGTTGAAAGTCATGATGACATTCTGGTAGATTTATGGACTATTTTGGGATTTATTAGATTCTTTTTAGGCTAATTTGGAGTTTAGCTCATATTTCAGCTACATGCTAGCTGTTTTGGCTAACATTGGCATTTAACTAACATTTTAGCTAGCTATCAGCTTCAGCGTTTTCAGCTTTTTAGTTCAGCATCTTTAGCTATCAGCACTAGTATCTTCAGCTATCAGCACTAGCATCTTCAGCTATCAGCACTAGCATCTTCGGCTATCAGCAATAGCATCTTCAGCTATCAGCACTAGCATCTTCAGCTATCAGCTTCAGCATCTTTGGCTATCAGCACTAGCATCTTCAGCTATCAGCACTAGCATCTTCAGCTATCAGCTTCAGCATCTTCAGCTATCAGCACTAGCATCTTTAGCTATCAGCACTAGCATCTTCAGCTATCAGCACTAGTATCTTCAGCTATCAGCACTAGCATTATCACAGGTAATTCTAGTGTGAATATTTCTAGTTTTGACCTAGTTTAAAGCTAACGATGGTTAAGATGTGTTTTGCATCCACTTTGTTCGTGACCCAATTAGTCAACTAATCAGAGAAGATAATCTGTGATTAGTAAACTATAATCATCCATAGTTTATTAACCCTTTAATGGATCCTACAGCTTCTGTCCTTCATTAGTTTCTGGTATTAAAACTTAAATCAATGAGGTCGGCGTCCGAAACAATGAACTATTTTTCACTAAAGATGAAGTTTTGGTCTCACTAGCTGCGTTTCCATGACCCCAACAGAACAAACACCTGATCAGAACAGAAACGCGTCATGTGAAAACGCCGTTCAGAACACTCTGGTCCGATCAGACTCTTCCGGATCCAAATGTCTTTCCGATCTAGACGGGTGGGTGACGAGTGTCATTACTGCAATTGATTGTACGTTATCCATAGAGGGTCTGGGAGTCTTTGGAGCACCAGAACCGATCAGCTGCTCTCAGAGAGAGAACTCTCTTTGAGTAGAAAAGCCGGATTCACAGCTTTCATGTGTGAATATTTACGGTGTGAGCTTCGGACCGCAGTCCATCCGGCTGATCTGTGTGAGAGACCCGCCGGATTCAGGAGAACCGTGTCTCCCGGGAGAACCGTGTCTCCGAGCGGCTTCAGGACGGTCTGAACCGGCGGGGGCGGCTTTTGAAAGCGGAAAGGCCACTCCGAGCACCGAACAGTCCTGAGAAAATCACATAATTCATGTTTCCTATCACATCCAAACAGGATAAAGACTGATCTCATTCCTACATATTTACGTTTAGGCAAGATCATAGACTGTATATAAAATAACTGGACAGAGCAAGCCCCCCCTCCTTCCATGTTCCATATAGGAAGTACCACTGGGTTCCAAAAAGGCCAAAGTCCCATTGACTTACATTGAGAAACAGACAGTTATTTCTCAGTCATTTTATATGTCAGAATAATCATTCTTCCTCTGCTGCTTTCTGATTAACTTCTTTTTTCTAATCCTAATTTTTTTTAAATATTTTTTTTCTATTATCACAAGTTATTAGAGTTATAAATTGACCAATCAGATGGCTCAATAAGCGTTTGTGGGTCTGACGTCGACCGTCTGGGGGGTTTGATTGACAGATGACGGGTAGCCAATGGGAGCAGACTTCATCAATGGGTCCGTGAAGACCTTTTAACACCTACTTTACAATTCAACAATGTACCAATCATTGTCCTACTGTTGTTTTCCTCAATGGAATGTACCGATGCAGCAGTTTGAAACAACAAGAGGAGCATGCTGTCGACATTTTTAGATGAGGATTTACTCTGTAGAAATAGATTTCACTCTGAGGTTATGTGTTTGGACTTTTTTGTTTGTTTAACGCTCGTTTTTCTTTATTTCACTGTTTTGATTGTAGCTTATAAATTATAAGTTGCGTATCATACGAAATGGTACAGCTCCTCCATAAAATCACCAACCAAAGTTTCATCTTCTTCACTTTTCCAGCTTCAGCCTGAATTAGACGCAGCCGTCTGAGGAGCGCGAGACAAACTTAAAGGACCTGGTCGTATTTTAAACAGAAAAAAGATCCAGCTGTTCACTTGTTAGGATGGTTATTTATTTTAAATACCGCTGAACGCGCTTCTCACGTGCATCTGATCAGACTAACGTGGCCGCGCACGTGAAGAGACGGCGCGCGAGGGGGTCACCCAAATGCTCCTTTTATCTGGACTAAAAGGAATAAATGTAAGTAAATCCCAAAGGACCGCTGACAGAATCAAATGTTGGAATGGTTCTCCCTCAAAGGCTTCAACAATGACTTGTACAATCAGCCCAGTCTCAGTAAAATGCGTACATATTCCACGATTTGGGAAATACCGTGTATAATATACTCCAAAACCGGTTTTTCCGTGCATATAATACGCGCGGTCCTACACGTGTTAAATGTGTTTTCCACGATTGACACGTCCCCTGGTGGAGGCGTGAGCATCACAGACAGCCCCACAAATGAACAATTTGCTTTTCTAACCCTAACCATAACCGTAATCCTAACCTTAACCGGGAACGACGTCATTTAGAAAAGAGCCGGAGGATTTCTGACCACGTGATCAAAATGAAACCTAAAAAGCCATTCTCCCGAGCCGCCGTTATTGAAGGTGTTTACATCCGCGGTCTCGTGGTCGAGGCGTGGAAAGAGGCAGACGGTTCCAATAAACTCACTCCTGATTGGTGACAGTACTTCCTGTAGATTCCATGACTCAGCTATGACTCAGACCAATCGCTGAAGATTGGTTGCAAATGGCGGTATCCGTTTCAGGAAGTGACGGTGAAAGCGGCGGCCTACTTTCGCGAGGAGAGGAAGTAATGCATTTCCAATGGAGGACCTCAGTGCTCGCTCTGTCCATTATTTTTACAGTCAATGGGCAAGATGCACATTTCTGCACGGATTTAGAAAATTATGAGCGAACAGGCTCTTAAAGATATTATTAATACTAAAGAAAGCACGTTCAGAGCATCATCTCGCTCTATACATGATCTTTGTTTACGACTGAACTCATCATTTCTTCTTCTACGACTATTTCCAGTATTTTCTACAGTTCCGCGCATGTCAACATGATTAATTCTGATCAACCGTGCGGCGCATGGAAACGTTTGTCACAGTCGGGTGAAGTTTTTCTGGGTCCATCTGCACAGTTCTATTCTAATCTGATCTTTGATCTGATCCAGGACATTTTGCACATGGAAACGCAGCTAGTGACTCAAAAAGGACTGAAGTGGATTTTGTGGTGCTGAGCGCTCACATGCATTCATCTTCACTACACCAGAGGGGTAGAGGATGCAGGACAGAAAACATGTAGGGTTCTGAGGGTCCGGAGGGTTCTGAGGGTCCGGAGGGTTCTGAGGGTCCGGAGGGTTCTGAGGGGTCTGAGGGTTCTGGTGGTCCGGAGGGTTTTGGTGGTCCGGAGAGATCTGAGGGATCTGAGGGTTCGGAGGGATCTGAGGGGTCTGAGGGTTCTGAGGGTCCGGAGGGTCCGGAGGGTTCTGAGGGTTCTGAGGGTCCGTCAGGCTGGATGTTCTACTTCTATCCATCAGTCTGTCTGCCACTGAGCCTCAGACAGTTTTAATTTAGTGCTGATTAAATGTTTGTCAGATTAATCAATTTATGGCTGAAGATTTCCTGAAACGGTAAATAAACTACGTTTATCTGCTGACATCACACTGAACAGATCCAGGAATCCTCCAGATTAAAAACTTGATCTTCTGTGATCTGTTTGGTATCAACATGGATCTAAAGCTCATCTTGTGTGATGCTGCTCAGCAGTGTTTTACTTTCTGTCCAGAAGGGAAATATGTGTAGATAATTCACGTACAAATGTGGATCTACCAAATACATCCTGCATAAATAGAGAAGCAGCAGCAGTCGTGATTAGAATGAAGGTTCACCAGAGTAGACTCATGGATAAGCAGAAGAAAGAACATTTTTTACTTTTGTTCTTGCGTTTTCCTAATGTGCTTCAGCAGATGATGATGTTTGAGATTCTAATGTTAGACAAACGCAGAGATGAGACCATTTTTAAAATGGACCGCCACAGAGATGGTGGAGAGAACAGATTTCAGATTTTTGAGGCTTGAATTGGAAAAAAACTTTGTTAGCTAAAAAACTAACGGGTGCTGTTAGCACGAAGCTAACGGCCGATGTTAGCATGATGCCAGCAGGTGTTTTGCTTTACCTGAAGCTCCTGGTATTGAATTTAAACATGAGTTTTAAATAGGGGTGTAACGGATCACAAAACTCACGGTTCGGATCGTGTCACGGTTTTAGGGTCACGGTTCGGATCATTTTTCGGATCAGTTGAATATTAAAAAAATAAATAAATACGACAACAACAATATGAAAGCTAATTTTTGGAAATGCTTCAAATCATATATTCAGTATCAATATAAAGTACTTCCCACACACAATATTTATATACGCAACATTAAAACGTTTGCTCATTGACACCTATTTATTAAAACAGAATATCTTTAGAGTTTGAACACAAACAAAATACTAAAACATGTAGTTTCTGACTACATTTGCATGTCTTGTGACCAAATCTACAAAAACTGAGAGAAAATAATGCTTTAAAATAGACAGCTGCTTCTCCAAACTCAGAGATTCTTTGAATCCAGAAATGTAAACGTGTACCGATGCTTTTATTCAGGTCTTAACATTAAATAAACCTGATATCTATCCATCCGCGTCAAGTTGAGTAAAGTTTGTGACGGAAGCTGCAGGGTTTTTCCTGGCTTAAAATAAGATGGTGGTGTCTCGTGGGGACTTCAGATTTGTATACCTTAACAAGTTTATTTTACTATTATTGTGGTTATTTCATAAACGTTATTGAACATTCTTTCAATGTACATATTTTACTATTATTAGATCACCTCATTATAAAACATAAATGGCTCAATGTAACTAATTGAGCCATTAGTTAACTAATGTAATGTAACTAATTGAGCCACTAACAAACCGTATATTGATACACAATAAAACAACTAATTATTCTAGTTTGAAGCTCCATACAAAAGCCTCAGGCAAATGTTTTAACAAAACCCTCAAATACATCACTTCCAACTCTTACAACTAACTGGATGCCCCCCACCCCCACCCCTCTGTCCGTTTATGAGCATGCGCACTCTCTCCTTTCCGCGCGGCAATAGACAGACTGTCTCCTTTTTCTTTTTTCATGGAGGTTCTCCTCTAAATCAGGTGTTTAAACTCCTGATTTTAAAGCGTGTCTTCTCTCCCTCAAACTCTGTGGGTCTGTCGGTCATAAACAGCGCATCTGTGGAAGTAAAGTCCAGTCGGACCGAACCATTTTCAATTAAGAGGAAGGGGGGTCCACAGACGATGTTTCCAAAGCAAAAATATTTAAGTATTGTTACCTTGACATTAAAATCTAAATATTTGCGAATATATATTGGTTATTGGTTTACTGAAATAATTGTTTCTGTTGTATCATTTTGTCATCATTCGGGTCTCCGTGGACTCTCTCTCAGTCTGGGCTCCTAGAATCAGCCACATCCCCCCTTTTCCAGGAGCTGGTGGCGGCCGACACCAAATTCTCTATGCAGGAAAAGCTCTGAAAGCTCCGCCCACACGCAGCGGGAGATTCAGGAACAGACTTTAAGAAATTAAGAAATAACCGTGAAACTGTTACTTCAGCGCTGGTCAAAACAAAGAGGATTTACAGGAATTTGACAGAATTTAATTGATGTGAACGGGGGTGGGGGTCGGAGTGGTCCGCGGTACACACGTGTCCGAACCGTGTCCCGAACCGTGGCTTCTGATCCGTACGGATCACGGATCATCCGTGGTCCGTTACACCCCTAGTTTTAAACACTTACCTGCTTTGTGGAGGAACAGAAACCAAAGTTGTAGAGTTTGAAGCTCCTGATGATCCTGGATCCAGCAGGAGGCTGGAGATGAAACCACAGGACAAAAATCTTCTGTACTTTCATACGGATATGTTCAAGGTTAGACATGTTACTGCAGACGGTTTCTGATATTTCACAAACTTCAATCCTTTTTAACAAAGTCAGAAGATCAACCTGGACTTTCCTCTTAGAAATGAACCTGAACGTCTCCAGATCAAACCAATGAAAGCTGTTCTGATCCTCAGTTTGAAGAACCAAAACACGGAGCTACCACAGAGAAAAGGTCAGAAACACTGATGTGTTAACAATCTTAAATATCCCAGCTGATCTCAACAGATCAACAAAATCCTTCAGTAATATCAGTCAAACGGGCCGGTACCAGAGTCGTTCTGTGGATGTTCTGGGTTTAAATTCACTTTATTATTGAGGCTGTTTATGATGAACGTGAATCAGTTCTGTTAGGTCACATTAAAGCTTTAGACTCCATCAGTCCAGCAGAGGCCGCCCTGCAGGTGATGTCTGCAGGTAACGGCGTCGTGTGAAGGTGACACTCGTCTGACTCCTGAAACCCGCTCAGCCTGGTTCTGGTGTCCTCAGTCCTCCTTAAATCCACTCTGGAACGCAGATCTGGACCCGGCTCAGCCGGCTGATTACTGCGTCGGGAAGCGAGCACAAAGCTGCTTTGTTCTGCCCCCCCACACACGGCCGTCCTCTGCACGCCTGGAACGGGTCCAGCGTGGTGATGCTCTGGCTCCGCCGGCCCTTCTCGGTTCAGGGACCGGTCCAAAACCCAACCGGTTCCGGTTCTGACTCGCGTCATGTTTTCATCTGCAGACCAGAATCCATCACAGAGTAAAGTGTCGACTAATGACTGCAGTGCTCTGACAAAGTCAGCGATGAAAACGGCCTCCAACACGGACTCAGGCTCCTCCCCTTTATGGAGGATGTTCCAGGTTGTGACGACGGTTGAGTGAGAAAGGCTGGAATGACGAACCTTTGGGGAGATTTTCAGTTTCAGTGCAGCTTTTCTGACCAGATCTTTTCTGATTCTGGCATCTTTTAGTACCAAAGTTTGAGTGTAAATGAGAGAAAAGTTTGTAAAGTTTGTAAAGTTTGTAAAGTGCGCAGTAAGGACGGTTATCTTAATCTGAATTTGGCCTATCAGGTCATTTATAAACACATCAAAGAAGGGAACTGTAGACATCAGAGGCCCCACGCCCAAATCAATGTTCACTGGAGTCCACAGATGATGGATGAAGATGATGATGGATGGATGATTGATGGTGGTATGTTGAGGATGATGGATGGATGGGATCACCATCAGGTTTCATTAATGTCATTCTGGTTCTGGCCTAAAAGGTCCGTTTTTTTTTTTGTTTGTTTTATCATCTAGAATGTGTTTGAACTGAGACAAAGCAGTCCTCAGCTGGATGGGTTCTGTTTAGGGGCGCACCGGATCACAGAAATCACGATTTGGATCATTGTTTGGATCAGTAAAATGGAAAAACTTTAGGACAAAATACTAAAATAAATGTCTAGAGTTTATTTTAGGTAAAGTTTCCAAACATGAATTCAATACTTCTAAACACAGACAGACATTCATCAGAACTTTGTCTCTTTGAGGCTTATTTATGAAAACATTAATCTTCTGTGGTCCACACATGAACTGTGACTAGTGATCCGTACCGATCAGCCATGATCCGTACCGATCAGCCATGATCTGCTGCACCTCTCATTGTGCTGGTTTTTAAAGACATCCCATAATACTATCCTGATGTGTCCTCTGCTGCCCCCCAGGTTTATGTACTGGACAGACTGGGGGGAGGTCCCGAAGATCGAGCGGGCCGGGATGGACGGCACCAACCGCTCCATGATCATCCATAAGGAGATCTACTGGCCCAACGGGCTGACCCTGGACTACAGCCAGCAGAAGCTCTACTGGGCCGATGCCAAGTTCAGCTTCATCCACCGCTCCAACCTGGACGGGTCCCACAGGTTCTGACCCGCTCTGACCCTCCCCTTTTTAAGGCTGTGGTTTATTTGACCCAGTGCCGTGTTGTTCTTCACAGGGAGGTGGTGGTTGAAGACGAGCTTCCTCACCCCTTCGCACTCACGCTGTTCGAGTCTACGCTCTTCTGGACCGACTGGAACACCCACTCCATCCACTCCTGCACCAAGGAGACGGGGAGGGGCCAGCGCACTGTGCACTCCAACATTTTCTCCCCCATGGACATCCACGTGTTCAGCCCCCGGAGACAGTCTGTCTGTGAGTGGCCCCGCCCACCCTCCTGGGGTTTCTTCTTTACTGTCTGTCTCTATTATCTGATGGTTCTGGATCCATAACGAACCGGTGTGCATCCAGTCAGGACAACAACAATGGAACCAACACCCGGAACACAGACATCATGTGACCAGGACCGCACACCCAGAGGAGTGGGGGCGTGTCCTGGTGGGAACTTGAAAACTTTGTGCGTTGTCACCTCCAACCAGTACCCAATAACTGATTGGTACTCAAAACTCGACTGGTATCCAAAACCCGATTAGTACCTAAGACCCAACCGGTATTAAAAACCTAACTGGTACCCAAAACCTGACCGGTACCCAGAACCCAATCAGTACACCATGTGTTCAAATCTGGTGTCACTTCCTCCTGTGGCCATCATTGTGGCACATCCTCTCCAGATCCCCTCCAGATCCTCTCCAGATCCCCTCCAGATCCTCTCCAGATCCCCTCCAAATCCCCTCTAGATCCTCTCCAGATCCTCTCCAGATCCCCCCCAGATCCCCCCCAGATCCCACCCAGATCCCACCCAGATCCCCTCCAGATCCCCTCCAGATCCCCTCCAGATCCCCTCCAGATCCCCTCCAGATCCCCTCCAGGTATTCTCCAGGTCTTCTCCAGATCCCCTCCAGATCCCCTCCAGATCCTCTCCAGATCCCCTCCAGGTCTTCTCCAGATCCCCTCCAGGTCTTCTCCAGATCCCCTCCAGATCCCCTCAGATCCCCTCCAGGTCTTCTCCAGATCCCCTCCAGATCCCCTCCAGATCCCCTCTAGATCCCCTCCAGATCGCTCTGACTCCTTCGTTTCAACAGTGATAACTCTGTCATCTCATGAGTTGAGGTTTTCCTGTGATTCCTGATAGATACTTTAACAGCTGCACTTCCATTACACAGATGAGCACAACTTTATAGAAATTCTACAAATGTCAAAATAACACTGTTTCCATTAAATCATAATTATGCAAATTATGATGAAATCCTGGTTGGTGATTTTATGGAGGAATTCCAGCAGCTTTCCAGCTCCTCTGAGCGCAAAACCTTTTTTTGATAACAAAGTTTTTTATAATTTGTCTTGTTCCTGTTTGAAAATTGAATTTCTGTAATTTCATATTTACTGCTGATCTGTAGAGAAATGATATGAGGATGATGTCATCACAGACATGAACGTCTGTGATGACATCTGCATCCGTCTAACGTGGGGGGTCCTGTGTCTGCAGCGGTCAACACCCCCTGTTCCCTGGACAACGGCGGATGTTCCCACCTGTGCCTGCTGGCGCCGTCCAGCCCCTTCTTTCGGTGCGCCTGTCCCACCGGCGTGCAGCTGCTGGAGGACGGCAGGACCTGCAGAGACGGTGAGGGGGGGGGGGGTGATCTGTGGGTTTATGGGATTCAGACACTGTGGAGCAGCTGATGGAGATGAGTGAGTCACCATGGAAACCCCCAACAGCGCCCCCCTTCAGTTAACATAAGCTAGTATAGAAGAGGGGGCGGGCCTTTGTGAAGGCGGGATCACCTGCCCCCCCCACACACACTCAACGACCTTTCACTGCTGGGGTTCAGGTGTTGCTGTGGTGATGGTGGTGGTGGGGGGGGGGTTCTGCTGGGTTCTGAGTGACCCGATCTCACGTTTGGTAGAAAAACAGACGTATGATCACCTCCTCTTGCTCCTCCCCCCGCCCCTCCCCTCCTCAGGTGCGACCCAGATGCTGCTGCTGGCTCGGCGGACCGACCTGCGGCAGATCTCTCTGGACACGCCGGACTTTACGGACGTGGTGCTGCAGGTGGAGGACATCCGTCACGCCATCGCCATCGACTACGACCCGGTGGAGGGTTACCTGTACTGGACGGACGACGACGTGAAGGCGATCCGCCGCTCGCGGCTGGACGGCAGCGACGCCCAGTTCATCGTCACGTCTCAGGTTAGCCACCCCGACGGCATCGCCGTGGACTGGATCGCCCGGAACCTGTATTGGACCGACACCGGCACAGACCGGATCGAGGTGACGCGCCTCAACGGCACCATGAGGAAGATCCTGATCTCTGAGGACCTGGACGAGCCCAGAGCCATCGTCCTGGACCCTGTGGCGGGGTGAGTCCAAGACCTGGATCTGAGCTTCCAACCATGCAAGTGGTTTGGTTCTGATCCAAACTGCTGTGACGATTGGAGGGAACAGTCGTTGTGAGGATCTGATCCCGGTTCTGTCTCAGATACATGTACTGGACCGACTGGGGGGAGGTTCCGAAGATCGAGCGGGCTGACCTGGACGGGATGGAGCGGGTGGTGATGGTGAACACCTCCCTGGGCTGGCCCAACGGGCTCGCCCTCGACTACGACGAACGCAAGATCTACTGGGGGGACGCCAAGACGGACAAGATCGAGGTGAGTCTGCTCTGCTGGGAGTAACCAGACGCTGGTTCGACACCTGAGATGGTGACTGGCCCCGCCCCCAAGGTGGGACGGGAAGACCAGACGGCTGTGGAGCTCTGAAGGAGACACATGGAGACGGGTTCTAGTGGTTCTAGTCTGCTGATGGCATCCTAGTCCAGGAAGTTCTGAAGATGACGGTTTCATGTTGGAACGGTCTCTGATCCATCTGTGTTCTGATCCGTCCTCTGTAGCGGGTCAGCAGAGGGTTCTGTCTGAAAGTGGACCGGGTCTTCCTGAGTTCTGGTGGTTTTCTGCTCCTGGTTTTCCCGCTCTGCGTGTCCCTGGGGGCTGCAGGGCCTCTTCTTTGGCCCCCGTCAGCGGGGCCTCCTCTAGCCCCTCCCCCCCTCCTCAGTGGACCAGTTCTTGTGGTGAAGGTCCACATCTGGTTCCGATTGCGGCGTGCGCTCCAGCTGCGGTGGGCTGTGTTTGGAGCAGAATGTGAAAGCCGCGCTGCGGTCGGCGTCCCAAATGGCGAAGGCTGAAGCTCCCGCCGGCGTATATTTATCCTGCGTCTTCCTGTCAGGCTGCTGGGGCCGTCACGTCTTTGAGGGTGGGGGCGACCACACAGGGCCGTCCTGCCAGCAGCCAATGGCGGCGCTCCACGCGGCGTGGACGGAGGACGGCCGGTTCCCGCTGCAGATTCCTGAGATTTTTCTGCTGCGATCCGATCAGATCTGCTGCGCTCCGGGCCTGACGCTCCACCACAGCGTCCTGCCGGAGCCCGATACCATCAGGAATGCAGGTGGTTTCATTCCCAACTTTTTCGGGTGATCACAGAGACCCGGGTCACGCAGACCCGTCAGAGCGCCGCAGACCTCTGTGGTTCTCAGATCTCCATATTTCTGTAAACTAGAACTGGTGCAGTCATGTGACCTCCAGGTCCATGACGGAGTCGGTTCTGGTTCCTCAGAAGTCTGTCAGACGCTGAATCCAGGTTAACAGTTTGCTGTGGTTCTTAGATGTTTAGATCCACTAGAACCCTTTATATACAGTCTTAGGATCGTAGTGATCAATCATCCAGGATGGTTTTACAGCACAGCGAGGGTTAAAGGTTCATCTGACTTCAGTTAGAACCCAAAGAACCTCCTGAGTTCTGATTCAATTCAGTTTTATTTCTATAGCCCAAAATCACAAAGGAATTTGCCTCATTGGGCTTCAAGATATGAACAATAGTTAAAAACTAAGACTAAATAAACGGGTTATCCCTGCCCTTAGACCCTGATGAGTCCTCAGGAGTCCCGTGTCCTCGGCTGGAGACCGACCTCCACCTGCTGATCAGCTGTTAGCGGTCAGAGTGGGGTCAAAGGTTAAACTGGAGGCCGCCGCTCAAACCAGCCTGTCTTAGCGCTGTTGATTAAATCGATGAAACACATTCAAATTTAACAGATTAATAATCAATTTATAAAAGTAGAGATTGATCTAACGCATAAAGTTAAAGTCTGCTAGCTCGATGCTAACGTACAATGGGATTTCCCATAGGACGGCTAATGCTAACGCTTGATCCAAAAAAGTTCAATCAATCTAGCACTTCAAGCTAACTAACTTGCTAGCTAAATGAACATCTTTATAAACTCGGACATGAATTTTCCAAACTCTTAACCCTCTGGAAGCGACGGACGGCCTCAGACGTCCTGCTGTGAGGTTGATCGACGTGATCGACGTGATCGACGTGATCGACGTGATCGACGTGATCGACGTGATCAGACTCGTCTAGAATGAACTTGAACTGTTTTATGTTCTGTTACTGATATGGAATTAGGGAGAATACGGCCTTTGTTTGTGGTTTTTGGACAAAATCAATCTTTGATTTTAATAACTGAGGTAGAAGACGAACTTCAGACGGCCTCAAGGCGGAGCTGGGGCGGAGCAAAAGGGAGCTGTCTGCTATTGGAGATCCCACATGGAGGAACGCGACCAATTGGGTGGGGTCCGACATGAGTTCACCACATCAACAACCATCGCATTGTCAAAAACCGCGGAAGTCTCATCCGGCGCCGTTATGAGAGGACGGCATCAGAGCAGACAGACACGCCCCCACCTGAGAGCTGGTTCCAGCCGGACACACCTGAAGTCCAGCTGGATCGAACTTCTCCCTAAAACCTTTTTACTATTCCTCACAAACACAACAAGGAAAGTGTACGAAAAAAAGAGGAATATTCTTAAATGCATGAAGGGATCAGAACGCTGTTTTCTTTAACAGTAAAATGCATTTAAACCCAAAAGGAGAATGTTCATGGTAGAGCCCTTTAACACTTTCATTCTGTCGTAAAAACAGTTCCTTAAACATTTTGGGGTTTCCACAGCAAAATGAATCCCATTTTTCTAGACGGAATTCTCTGTTTTATTTCTGCTCCTGAGAAGCGT
>NC_050534.1:22614358-22648019 GCF_002922805.2 Oryzias melastigma | reverse complement strand
AATCCTGTTGGTCCAGTTCATTTTCTACTGGATCCTGGTTCGTTTAAAACGACTCGGCCTGTGTGGAGGGAACACCTGTGAGGGCTTGGTCACTACACCTGGAGACTTCACCTGTCAGCTGCTCACGTCGAGACATCAGCTGATTGACTTTAGTGAAGTCAGGAGGACCCAGGTCACATGTTCAAAGTCATGTGATCATCATGTCTGAATACCTGTGAGGGTTGTGGTCCTGTTGTTCAGCTTAACGGTGCAGAGGTAGAGTGGTCGACCTCTGATCAGCAGGTTTGATTCCCGTTTTGCCCACGTGTCTTTGGGCAACACGCTGAGGCCCAGCTTGCTCCTGCACGTGCACGTCTGTGTGTGCATGTGACTGAATCTCTTTCAGTCACTATCAAACACTATTACAGTCCTGGTTGACGCATGGCAGGAAGTGACATCACAAACCTTAATGAAAAGGTGAACAGATTACCGTTAGACCACGCCCACTAAAGGGGTCTGTCTGTTACCTGCTGGTTCATAGGCCACGCCCCTAAATCATTTTGATTCTTGAGAGACAATAAAACTGAAGGATGAACAAAATATTGATGAATAATGATTCTTGGAACGATTATTCCATCTGATAACAGACGGGTTTGATTAACAGAACCAGAACCCTGTAATGATCAGCAGAACTCGGATCACTAACTATGGCTCAGATAGCAGTAATGACTGAACTGAGCAGGCCTGGAGACCCGGCAGACCAGTGTAGTCTGCAGTGTTCAGATGAACAGAACTCCCATTGGAGGTTCTGATGGAACCGTTTGACCTCCAGGTCCGGTTCGGTCTGGAACCGTCTGTTTCAGGTGTTTTCTGTTAAAAGACAAACGAGACTTTGATCCTGAAGTGAAGAGACTTCCTCCAGAACCGGCTGACAGAACCTCGCTCCTGTCTCTGCAGGTGATGAACATGAACGGGACGGGCCGGCGGGTTCTGGTGGAGAACAAGCTCCCTCACATCTTCGGCTTCACGCTGCTGGGCGAGCACATCTACTGGACGGACTGGCAGCGCCGCAGCATCGAGCGCGTCCACAAACGCAGCGCCGAGCGCGAGGTCATCATCGACCAGCTGCCCGACCTCATGGGCCTGAAGGCCACCTTCGTGCACCAGGCCTTCGGTGAGTCTCCGACCCGCGGGCCGCTCCGGCGTTCGTGGGAGCCGATCTGACGCTCCGTGTTTGTGGCGCCGCAGGCTGGAACCCGTGCGCCGACGGCAACGGCGGCTGCAGCCACCTGTGCCTGCACAAGCCGGGCGGCGTGCAGTGCGGCTGCCCCATCGGGCTGGAGCTGATCGCGGACATGCGCACCTGCATCGTCCCCGAGGCCTTCCTGCTGTTCTCCAGACACACGGACATCCGCCGCATCTCGCTGGAGACCAACAACAACAACGTGGCCATCCCGCTCACCGGCGTCAAGGAGGCCTCCGCGCTCGACTTCGACGTCACCGACAACCGCATCTACTGGACCGACATCACGCTGAAGGTGGGTGCAGGCGGGCCGGCTCTGACCCCGGCGCTGACCCGACTCTGACCCGACTGTGCGGTTCTGCAGACCATCAGCCGGGCCTTCATGAACGGCAGCGCTCTGGAGCACGTGGTGGAGTTCGGGCTGGACTACCCTGAGGGCATGGCGGTGGACTGGCTCGGGAAGAACCTCTACTGGGCCGACACCGGTACCAACCGCATCGAGGTGGCCAAACTGGACGGGCAGCACCGGCAGGTTCTGGTCTGGAAGGACCTGGACAGCCCGCGGGCCCTTGCTCTGGATCCGGCCGAGGGGTGAGAGCTGCAGACGTCCGCGTCGGGTCGGTGGTACCGCATGTTCTGTTCTGACCCGGCTCTCTACAGGTACATGTACTGGACCGAATGGGGCGGGAAGCCAAAGATCGACAGAGCTGCCATGGACGGAACCGGTCGCATGACTCTGGTGGGAAACGTGGGCCGGGCCAACGGGCTGACCATCGACTACGCTGAGCGCCGGCTGTACTGGACCGACCTGGACACCACGCTCATCGAGTCCTCCAACATGCTGGGTAACCCGCCTCCTCAGCCAGAACGGCTGCAGAACCGAGCCACACGGTTCTTTACATGTTTGACCAGAATTTGAACTGGGCTCAGGGGACTTGGACCTGTTCTAGTCTAGGTTTAGAGTTGTTAAATCCACTGGACCGTATTTTGTTCAGAGTCAGTTCTGGCTCGATTCTAAGCTCAGTTTGGACCTGCGTTCTCCAGGTCTGGACCGGGAGGTGATCGCAGACGACCTCCCGCACCCGTTCGGGCTGACCCAGTACCAGGACTACATCTACTGGACGGACTGGAGCCAGCGCAGCATCGAGCGGGCCAACAAGACCAGCGGGCAGAACCGCACCCTGATCCAGGGCCACCTGGACTACGTCATGGACATCCTGGTGTTCCACTCGTCCCGGCAGGGCGGCTGGAACGCCTGCGCCGCCACCAACGGCCACTGCTCCCACCTGTGCCTCGCCGTGCCGGTCAGCAGCTTCGTCTGCGGATGCCCCGCCCACTTCTCGCTCAACGATGACAACAAGACCTGCAGCGGTGAGCTCTGGGTTCAGGGTTCCGGCGCCGGTCCGAGGCGTGTGCTAACGGTGCTCGTGTCCCCCCCAGCCCCCACCTCCTTCCTGCTGTTCAGCCAGAAGTCGGCCATCAACCGGATGGTGATCGACGAGCAGCAGAGTCCGGACATCATCCTGCCCATCCACAACCTGAAGAGCGTCCGCGCCATCGACTACGACCCGCTCGACAAGCACCTGTACTGGATCGACTCCAAGCAGAACCTCATCCGCCGCGCGCAGGAGAACGGCAACCAGGTACACGAATCAGAACCAGAACCTTCCTCTGGTTGGTCTTCTTGTTAGCGGATCCCAAACGCTCGTCTGCAGGTTTGGTCCACCATGTTGTGGGCGGAGCTTCTCCACCTGCAAACTCCAGTTCTGGTTAAAGAGCAGAAACTGGACCTGGCAGAACCCAGAACCGGATCAGAGTCTGGAACCTCAGAGACCAGAACTTTTAGAAGGAAACGGTTGCCATCTTGGACCGCCGTTTCACCTGCCAGGTGTTAGTCACATGACTCTGTCAGCCCTCCTCTAAGAACTGGGCTTGGTTCTGTCCAGAACCTTCTCTCAGAACTTAAGCTCCTCCTCAGACCTGAAACAGTTTCTGGATCATGCAGGGTTCTGAAACAGAACTCTCCTTGGTTCTGGTTGATGGAAGAGAACGTTTCCAGCTGGACGGAGAAGGTTCTGGTTCTGACCCTTTTGTCTGCTATTTCAGTGCACGACGGTGGTGTCCAGCTCCCTGATCGGGCCGGGTCAGGTTCTGCAGCTGTACGACCTGAGCATCGACATCTACAGCCGCTTCATCTACTGGACCAACGAGGCCACCAACGTCATCAACGTGACCCGCATGGACGGCAGCCGGGTGGGCGTGGTCCTGAGCGGCGAGCAGGACCGGCCGCGGGCCATCGTGGTTAACCCGGAGAGGGGGTCAGTCAGCCTTCCATCGGACCTCCAGAACTTGAGCTGGGGCTCGGTTCTGACCGTTAGGACCCATTCCTGCAGCAGACTCAGCCTCTCCCCTCCCCCGCAGGTACATGTACTTCACCAACCTGCAGGAGCGCTCCCCCAAGATCGAGCGGGCGGCGCTGGACGGCACCGAGCGCGAGGTTCTGTTCTTCCGCGGGCTGGGGAAGCCTGTGGCGCTGGCCATCGACAACGAGGCGGGAAAACTGTTCTGGGTCGACTCAGACCTGCGGCGCATCGAGAGCAGCGACCTCTCCGGTGAGTCCGGTTCTGGTTCCACAGGTCTGCAGCAGCGGGTTCTGCTGAGCGCAGAACCCGCTGCTTTTCAAAATAAAAGTCTTCACTGAAATGACCTTCAGACGAAGCAAAGAGAAAAAGATCCCTCTGGAGGCGTGTCTTAATCCACGCAGTCACTGGATCCGCCTCCTTCCTGTTCCTCCTTTCTGCTCCTTCCTGCTCCATCTCCTTCTACTTCCTCCACCTCCTCCTTCCTGCTCCCTCAGAGTTCCTCCTCACTCTCTTCTTCCTCAGGATCACCTTCTCCTCACATCAGAACCGTCTGGACCTCCTGACCTCAGCAGATTCTGGATTTTTCTTTTTCCGGTTGTCGTCGTTTCCTCCGTGTTTTTTCTCTGTGACCTCGTCGTCTGACGTACAACTTTATTTAAACTGTCGACAGTTTACGCTGCAGAGATAACAGAAAGGAGAGAAACTGTTTACAGTCAGAATGTGCGTGCTGCGGGGCGAGCGTCTGACCTTCGGTTCTGTTGGGTCCAGTCACTGAAGAACTTTTTGTCCGTCTGTATAATTCTGTGTATCGCTGTTCCTCCTCCTCCTCCCCCGCCTCCTCCCTCAGCTCCTCCCATTTTGTTGCCTCGGTTCCTGAAGTTTTTCCTTCCCCGGTGCTTTTGTTTTGGTAAATCCTCCAGGAGCCAATCGGATCGTGATCGCAGACTCCAACATCCTGCAGCCGGTCGGCCTCACCGTGTTCGGAGACCACCTGTACTGGATCGACAAGCAGCAGCAGATGATCGAGCGCATCGACAAGACCACGCGGGACGGCCGCACCAAGGTGCAGGCGCGCGTGTCCTACCTGAGCGACATCCACGCCGTGCACGAGCTGGACATGAGGGACTACGGTGAGTCACGCCGCCGCCGGAGCGTCTGTCCGACAACGCCGTCCTGAACTGGGTGTGGCTCTGCAGGCAAACACCCGTGCACGTGGGACAACGGCGGCTGCTCGCACATCTGCATCGTGAAGGGCGACGGCACGACGCGCTGCTCCTGCCCCGTCCACCTGGTGCTGCTGCAGGACGAGCTCTCCTGTGGAGGTAAGGCCACGCCCCCACCCGCGGTACGTGCTGAAGGGCCCGCCCCAATCACCCGCCGTCATCCTCAGAGCCGCCCACCTGTGCGCCGGACCAGTTCGCCTGCACGTCCGGCGAGGTGGACTGCATCCCGCAGACGTGGCGCTGCGACGGCTACTCGGAGTGCGACGACAGCAGCGACGAGGAGGACTGTCCGGTCTGCTCCGACGACGAGTTCCAGTGCGACAGCCGCCAGTGCATCGACCTGAGCCTGCGCTGCAACGGCGAGGTCAACTGCCAGGACCGCTCGGACGAGAACAAGTGTGACGGTGAGCGGCGCCGCCTGCAGGCCGCTCTTCACCTGCTCCAGAAGGAGTTCCTGACGTTCTGGTCCTTCCTCCACAGTCCCGCCCCGCTGTCCCGCCGACCAGTTCTCCTGCTCCAACGGTCAGTGCATCGGCAAGCACAAGAAGTGCGACCACAACATGGACTGCAGCGACAACTCCGACGAGATCGGCTGCTGTGAGTCTCCATGGCAACAGCCTCTGAGGCTCCGCCCCGCTGTGAATGTCA
Source organism: Oryzias melastigma (assembly GCF_002922805.2). Lineage (NCBI taxonomy): Eukaryota > Metazoa > Chordata > Actinopteri > Beloniformes > Adrianichthyidae > Oryzias > Oryzias melastigma. Next base: position 22,642,563 of record NC_050534.1, on the reverse strand, counting down.
GAACGGAGGATGCTGGTGGAAAGAAAAGCCTGCTAAAATGAGACCGGCTCAGTGGCCAAGGCAGGGAGCGTCCGCCCTGAGTGGGGGGGTAACAGTGTAGCAGCTGCCCCCTCGGGGGGTGGGGGTGGGGGGTAACAGGTCTGAGCGCTGATTCAAAGTAGAGCTTAACAACAAACCAACAGTCGAGTGGGGAAAGAGGATGATTGACATCAAAGAACGTCTGATCCCGCCCACTCACAGGAAGTGAAAACCCCTCTGACCCCTCTGAACTATGGGGTACCAGGTGACCCGTGAACCGGTACCAGTCCATGGGTCACCTGGTACCAAACAGATTATGTGCACTGACTTAGATCATTTCTGATTTGTTTTCTGATTCAGAAGGAAGTCTTATTTTGAAAAACAGCTCTATCCTGAGAAATACATTGAGGTTAAAAACATTTGAATCATCATTCAGCCTGTAAAATTATGGATCCTGAAATACTGATCAGGTCAAAGAGCTGGAACAGAGGTCACATGTTCAGAAAATCCCATCACATGCTAACAGGAGCTACATGCTAACAGAGGCAATATGCTAAGAGGGAATAATTTAGCATGAGCTATGAGCTAACAGGACCTACCAGCTTTCAGGAACTGCATGCTAACAAGACCTACTTGCTAACAGAGGCTACATGCTACTATGACATGTATGCTAACGTATGCTAAGTATTTTAGCAGAAGTTACATGCTAACAGGAACTCTGTGTCAACGGGGGCTCCAGTATTGTTATGAGGAGGCTAAATGATAACATGAGGCTGCAAGTTAGCAGGAGCTATATGCTAGCTAGAACCACAGGCTTATGGAGGCTGGATGCTAATAGGAGCTAAATGCTAACTGGAGCTATATACTAGCTAGAATTGTATGCTTACAGTAGCTAAATGCTAAAAGGAGCTATATGCTAGCTAGAACAGGAGCTATATGCTAGCTAGAACAGGAGCTATATACTAGCTAGAATTGTATGCTTACAGTAGCTAAATGCTAAAAGGAGCTATATGCCAGCTAGAACAGGAGCTATATGCTAGCTAGAACCACAGGCTTATAGAGGCTGGATGCTAATAGGAGCTAAATGCTAACCTGCTTTGTTTTTCCAGTTTCTGACTCTTGAACGTTTTTGTGCTTCTCTTTTCTCAGACCCGACAGAGGAGCCGCCGCCTCCAACTAACAACACTATCAACTCCATTGTGGGCGTGGTCATGGCCTTGTTCGTGGTGGGCGCCATCTATTTCGTGTGCCAGCGCGTCTTGTGTCCTCAGATGAAGGATGACGGCGAGACCGTCACCACCAACGACTTCGTGGTCCACGGGCCGTCGTCGATGCCGCTGGGATACGTTCCTCATCCCAGCTCGCTGTCCAGCTCGCTGCCCGGTGAGCGCCGAGCTCCAGGTGCTGTGTCTGTGTGTCTGAGCGCCGCTTCCTCCTGACCCGCCCTCACCTGTCCACAGGTATGTCCAGAGGGAAGTCTGTGATTGATTCCCTGAGCATCATGGGCGGGAGCAGCGGGCCGCCGTACGACCGGGCCCACGTCACCGGGGCCTCGTCCAGCAGCTCGTCCAGCACCAAGGGGACCTACTTCCCTCCGGTGAGGCCCGGCGCGCTCACGCCAGCACGCCGCCGCCTCACAGGCGCCCTCATCACCTGCTGTCTGTCTTCCAGATCCTGAACCCGCCCCCCTCCCCCGCCACGGTCCGGTCCCAGTACACGCTGGAGTTCGGATACTCCTCCAACAGCCCGTCCACGCACCGGTCCTACAGGTCCGTCTGCGGCTCCAGAACCTCTGGGGCTTGTTTGGTCTGTCGTCCTGAGTCCGTCTTACTCTAGAACAAATATTTAGTTCTTCAGCTGGTTCTGGTCCGAAGAGACTCCAGTGAGAATGAAAACAAGTCTCTGTAGCTGATGGATGTTCTGTTTGTGTGGGCGGGAAACGTTTGTCTCCATGATTCTGTCAGGACTTCATCTGGACTCCAGACCGGACCGGACCCCAGGGCCGGCCCGGCTGGCCTCACACGCCGCTGTCTGACTCGCCAGAACATCAATGCTTCCCATCCGGGTTCAGCAGAACTTCACTTTTACAGTTTAGAGCCGTTTGTCTTTAGAGCTGCATCTTTGTATTTGTTCGGCCCGGTTATGTTCTGTTGGACCCACGAGGGTTCTGTTGGACCTGCTTATGTTCTGTTGGACCCACGAGGGTTCTGTTGGACCTGCTTATGTTCTGTTGGACCCACGACGGTTCTGTTGGACCTGCTTATGTTCTGTTGGACCCACGACGGTTCTGTTGGACCTGCTTATGCTCTGTTGGGCCCACGACGGTTCTGTTGGACCTGCTTATGTTCTGTTGGGCCCACGACGGTTCTGTTGGACCTGCTTATGCTCTGTTGGACCCACAAGGGTTCTGTTGGACCCACAACGGTTCCGTTGGACCTGCTTATGTTCTGTTGGACCCACGAGGGTTCTGTTGGACCCACAACGGTTCCGTTGGACCTGCTTATGTTCTGTTGGACCCACGAGGGTTCTGTTGGACCTGCTTATGCTCAGTTGGACCCACAAGGGTTCTGTTGGGCCCACGACGGTTCTGTTGGACCTGCTTATGCTCTGTTGGACCCACAAGGGTTCCATTGGACCTGCTTATGTTCTGTTGGACCCACGACGGTTCTGTTGGACCCACGAGGGTTCCATTGGACCTGCTTATGTTCTGTTGGACCTGCTTATGTTCTGTTGGACCCACGACGGTTTTTTTGGACCTGCTTATGCTCTGTTGGACCCACTAGGGTTCTGTTGGGCCTGCTTATGTTCTGTTGGACCTACGACGGTTCTGTTGGACCCACGAGAGTTCTGTTGGACCCACTAGGGTTCTGTTGGACCTGCTTATGTTCCGTTGGGCCCACAACGGTTTTGTTGGACCTGCTTATGTTCCGTTGGGCCCACGACGGTTCTGTTGGACCTGCTCATGTTCTGTTGGGCCCACAACGGTTCTGTTGGGCCTCCTTATGTTCCGTTGGGCCCACAACGGTTCTGTTGGACCTGCTCATGTTCTGTTGGGCCCACAACGGTTCTGTTGGACCTGCTCATGTTCTGTTGGGCCCACAACGGTTCTGTTGGACCTGCTCGTGTTCTGTTGGGCCCACAACGGTTCTGTTGGGCCTCCTTATGTTCCGTTGGGGCCACGACAGTTCTGTTGGACCTGCTCATGTTCTGTTGGGCCCACAACAGTTCTTTTGGGCCCATGTTGGTTCTGTTAGATCCATGTTGGTTCTGTTCGATCCATGTCGGTTCTGCTTGGCCCACATCGGTTCTGTGAGACCAGGGGTCCACAACCTCCACATGTGGTTCTGTTATCTCCCATGAAGGCTCCCAAACATTTTTCTAGATTAGCTTTTATTTTAGCGACATGCTAACGTCTTTGATTTGATTTACTGAGGAACTTTATCCTAATTTGGATTTCAGCTACAGTCGGTCAGAGAGGTTTGGACGCTGATCTGACCTCAACTGAAGGTAAAACATTTAAAAATAATCTAATTTTGAGAAATCATAGTTTAGCATATTTTTGCTTTTGTTTGTCCCAACAAATGTACATCATTCATATTTATTAAAAAAAGATGGTCAAGTTTCTTAAAGTAAATCTATTTAAGTCCTTTTAGGTTTTGATCCGTAGAACACGAACCAGATGTTAAAGGTCGCCGACCTCTGTGTTAGACCCACGTTGGTCCTCTTGAATCTGTGGCGATTCTGCTGGGCCCGTGTCGGTTCTGATTGGCCCATCTCTGCCTCTGAATGTTTTAGTTATCTGAGGATAAACTTCTTTGATCCAGTTTGAACCGGTTCCTGTTGTGGTTCTGGTGGGTTTGGGTTCGTCACATTCTGTTCTGGTCGGTTATGCCTCATCTCCTTCTGTGGTTCTGGTTGGTTCGGGTTCATCCCGTCCTCTGGGTTCTGTTTACCTATTATTGTTTTTGTTTTCATGTTCTGACCCGTCTCTCTCTCTCTCATCCAGTTACCGGCCGTACACCTACCGCCACTTTGCCCCGCCCACCACCCCGTGCAGCACGGACGTCTGCGACAGCGACTACACGCCGGGCCGCCGGGCGCCGCTCAAGTCCGGCAGCGTCGCGAAGGGCTACACCAGCGACCTCAACTACGACTCGGAGCCTTTCCCGCCGCCGCCGACGCCCCGCAGCCAGTACCTGTCGGCGGAGGAGAACTGCGAGAGCTGCCCGCCGTCGCCTTACACCGAGCGCAGCTACTCCCACCACCTGTACCCGCCGCCGCCCTCCCCCTGCACGGACTCCTCGTGAGCCGCTCCGCACCACTCCGCCCCCTCCATGTAAATAGCAATTGTGCATATGAGGTCAGAGCGGGACGGCGGTCGGAGCGCCGGCCCCAAAAAGGGAAAGGGAGAAAGGGGCGGAGCCTTTGTACATTGACCAGAGAAAGCATATTTATATATTTTCTATACAGTCTACTGAGACGCCATCGAGCTTTGTATAAGAATTTGTACATTTTTTAAGAAAAGCTTTTATTAAAATCACCACAAATAGAAGATGCCTTAAACCAGGAGCCACGGCCGAAGGACAGAAACAGGCCACACCCACCGCCGCTTCGCGGTTACCACGACGACCAGAGCGGAGCGGACAGCCGCGTTCAGAACAGGCAGGACGTCCTCCTGTGTTCCTCTGTGGGACGGCGAGGAGCTGAGATGGAACCACGCCCCCCCAGCCCGCCGCCGCTCGCAGCAACCCGAACATGAGTCTGGTGGTCATGTGACCGCTGCGCCGCCGGGCTCCTCGTGCCTGATCAGCTTTGGGTTTCCACGTCGGGGACGATCTCAGTGCCCAGCGATAGTATTTTTGTACCGCGGAGCGTGTAGATAAACGTATTTATAAGCTACTTAGAAGATCCGTGTGAAAACCGAGTTTCCTCATTCCGACTTTTTATATCGCCTCTATTTTTCTACTCAGACGCACCGCGACAATCCCACTACACTTGAACATATCCAGGTTTTCTGTCTGCGTCACGAGTCACGCGTGCCAAAACTCGCCGGGTGGGCGGGGCTCAGAGGCCGCGGGGGTGGGGCTAAGACACTGCGTCGGCGTGGCTAAGGCCGTGTGGATGCAGCTCTGAGCTCTGTGGGTGGAGCTTACAGGCCACATGGGCGTGACTCTGAGGCCGTATGGGCGGGGCTTACAGGCCCCATGGGCGTGACTCTGAAGCCTTGTGGGCGGGGCTTACAGGCCACATAGGCCTGACTCTGAGGCTGTATGGGCGGGGCTTACAGGCCCCATGGGCGTGACTCTGAGGCCGTGTGGGCGGGGCTAGTGTCTCTGCTGCCACGCTCCTTCATTTAAAACACCAGCATGACGCGAGACAATCCGATGATAGACAATAATCAGTTTGTCGTTTTTCATGTAGTTCCAGGTTAGAAAAAGCCAAAGTTTGCATGAAAAGGTCCGTTTGCTCCAAAGGTTTCTTCGTGAACGCGAACAAAACCAGCTGAAGATGACGTTCAAACTCCTGTCGCCGAGCGTGGAAATGTTTCCCGCCATTCTTCAGTGCGGCGCCTCTGGAAACATCTCTCTGTCGTGAGGCGTTTACATTTAACCTCTTCGGACCCGAGCTAATGTAACTAGCTAAACGTGCAGTCACTGTTGAGCAGAGTCCACTCCTGTGGAAAACGACCCAAAACCTGATGTACATGTAGGTGGAGCCTCCGAGTCGACCAATCGGAACGGACTCGCCGACTGAATTCTGTTTGGACAGATTTAATAGTTTCAGTGAATCCGAGCGCGGCGCCATCACCAACCGCGTCCCTCCCCCCAGCATCAGGCAGGTCTGACTGCGTCCTCCTGCAGACGCCTGGTGGGCGGGGCTTCAGGAGCTCTCATTACTGCACTTTACAGGACGCTGCAGAGCTCCTCCCTCAAATCAAACTCCTGAATTCCAGAAGACTCCTCCCATTCTGAGGTTTCTTCTGTTTAAAAATGAAATGTTTCTGCAGGGAGGTACTGGTTCTGATCCGCTCGCTCACACTGAGAAAATTGGTGCTTCTGAGGGCGTCCAGGCGGACATGCAGACTCCTTTCGGGCCAGCGGGAGGCACCGTCAGGCCACCCGGTACAGGAAGTGAATGAAAAGCTGACAGGAAGTGGGGATGTTTCTGGTAAAAAGCACTTTTGTCCCCCGCGGTGGGAGGAGACCCGGACTGCTTCCCCGGACGTTTGTGGACGCTTCATTCCTGCTGACTGTCACCTGATCTCCACGTGGACCCGTACAGCCCGCCAGCTGCTCCCATAAGCTCTTGTAACCCGTCAAATGTTGGTTTATTTTTTTGCTTTTGTTGAATATAAATTGAACTTGTCCGAGTGTCTGTGTGGTCCTTGATGCTGCTGGAGAAAACCTCAGAGGGAGGAGGGCGGGGCCATGTGGTCATGCTGTGGGCGTGTCTGAAGACAGGCCGTGGGGTGGGGGGCTCTTGTTTGTGGAGAAATCCCAGGAGTTCACATGGAGTTTGAGACGATGAAATCATCCGGATCCTGTGGATCAGTCGGCCGTGAGGATCCAGCCAATCGGAGAGCTTCTTACTCAGAGGAACCGGTTCAGTTAGAATGTGGTTCTGCTGGTTTACACTGATGGACCGAAGCTCCTGATGGGGAAACAGTCCAGTTTTTACAGATGTTTTATTGTTCATGTAGGTCAGAGGAACCAGAACCTGCAGCTGTTCTGGACCAGAACACTGAGGCCGAGAGCAGCAGATGGAGCAGGAGCATCACTGATGAAACCCAAACTACACTTGACCTCATTTAATAATTTAAGATGTTTGTCTTTTGCAAAATACCATCAGTCCAACACGAAAGTTGGACTGATGTGGTTAAAGTTACATTTGAGTTTGAAAATGGTTTGAACACAAAAATATGCAGATATATATTCAGAAACATAAATAGACTGCACTAGCGGGAAAAACAAAAACAAAATAGAAACCCGCTCACATCTGAAGTGTTTACAGCAGTTTGTTGGTAATTAAAATAAGTCTGTTGGCGCTAAAATGCGGATTTAAATAAAACCACAAACTAACCGTTGTTTAAATGTTTAAATTAAACCATTAAAATGTATAAAAATAAATTAAAACAACATTTTTTCTCTTCAAACGCCTCTATGACTAACAAACAGCGGCTTAGCCACGCCCCCTTGTTCGCACCCGCAGTGATTCGTCCTCCGGGGTCACATGACCAGCAGACCGGAAGGAGGGAGCTCGAGCGTCAGGAAAATAAAACGGTGAGGAAACAAACAAACAAAAAAATGTAGTTTGTTTCTCGGAACCGCCTTCGCGACTGTTCGGTTCGGTATCTCAGTATTCTCCCCGACGGAACCCCGTTTGAGTTCGTTCGTCCGGACGGCGAAGCTTTCACCGACGAGTTTCGGTTCCGACCCGTGGCGTCGCGAGATTCAGGCCTGTAAGTGAAAGCCGAACCCGAGTTTTAAACCGAACATAGTCTCAGAGGACCCGGTTCAGGCCGTAGTTGAATCGCCCTGGGTTGAGTTTTAGTGGACCGGACCGATACCGGACTCCTGCCGCAGCTGCGCGTGCGCGGAACCTTTCTGTAGTTCAGGCCTCGGCGGGGATTTCCCATCGTGACGTCACTGCGCAGCGACTTGGAAAAGCAAACAAATGTCATCGTGTTGATTGTTTGTGTTTTGTTTGTGTCCAGGAAGTGAACTGGGCGGGGCCTCTGCGCTGAAGAGCGGCTGCGGACTCTGACGTCACCAATCAGGATGCAGAGCACCACCAACTACCTGTGGCTGATCTCTGACCTGCTGGGTCAGGGGGCCACCGCCAACGTCTACCGGGGGAGGCACAAGGTAGGAGCTGAGGGGGGCGGGGCCTGCTGCCGCCATGTAGGGCTGGATGCTGATTGGAGCTCGTTCCTGCAGAAAACCGGAGACCTGTACGCCGTCAAGGTCTTCAACAACCTGAGCTTCCTGCGGCCGCTGGACGTCCAGATGAGGGAGTTCGAGGTCCTGAAGAAGCTCAACCACAAGAACATCGTCAAGCTGTTCGCCGTGGAGGAGGAGGTGGGTGTCAGAGGCTCATCACGGCCCGGTTCTGGACGTCCAGACCACGGCGCTCAGAACACCAACACCTGAGGGAGACATTTACCCAGAGTTCAGTCTGTCAGGTGCTGCACTTCACCAAAAACGATGTGACTGCGTTGAGAGGTTAATAACACGTATAGAACCTCAGAAACCAGCTTGGTTCTGCTGGTTCTGGTTAGACTGAGGATGAGGAGCTGCTGTGGTTCCGGTTCATAGAATTCTGAGGAGGTTCGGGTTTCCTCCTGGGTTTACTGTGGCAGCACCTCCTCCTCAGTGTCCAGGTTTGTCCTGATGTTCTGATCCGGCGGCGTCGCTCTCAGAGCTTGACTAAACCCTCCCCCTCCCTCCCCCTCAGTCCAACACTCGCCATAAGGTTCTGGTGATGGAGTACTGTCCCTGCGGCAGTCTCTATACGGTTCTGGAGGAGCCATCCAACGCCTACGGCCTCCCGGAGGACGAGTTCCTCATTGTCCTCCACGACGTGGGTGAGGGAACGCCGCCCTGCTCCTCCTGAGTTACCTGAACGGTCATGTAGAAACCTGTGTGCCCCCTCCCCAGTGGCAGGTATGAACCACCTGAGAGAGTACGGCATCGTTCACCGCGACATCAAACCGGGGAACATCATGCGCGTCATCGGGGAGGACGGCTGTTCCGTCTACAAGCTGACGGACTTCGGAGCGGCCCGGGAGCTGGAGGATGACGAGCAGTTCGTGTCTCTGTACGGCACAGAGGAATACCTGGTGAGGGTCACACCTGCACAGGTGACCTGTGGCCGGCCCCTTCCTATAACTGCTCCTGGTGTGGTTGCAGCACCCGGACATGTACGAGCGCGCAGTGCTAAGGAAGGACCACCAGAAGAAGTACGGCGCCACGGTTGACCTGTGGAGCATCGGTGTCACCTTCTACCACGCCGCCACCGGCAGCCTCCCCTTCAGGCCGTTTGAGGGGCCGCGCCGGAACAAGGAAGTGATGTAAGAGGGGGCAGGACACCCGCCAGCGATCCACTTGGTCTCGCCTCACTCTAATGTTCCTGTCACAGGTACAAGATCATCACGGAGAAACCGTCAGGGACCATCTCTGGTCATCAGAAGTGTGAGAACGGCAAGATCGAGTGGAGCACAGAGATGCCCGTGTCCTGCAGCCTGTCCAAGTGAGACTCGCACGCTATCACACTCGTGTCAATGCTAGCATGTCAACGTTAGCATGTCGAGGCTAGCATGTCAATGCTAGCATGTCAACGCTAGCATGTCAACGTTAGCATGTCAACGCTAGCATGTCAAAGCTAACATGTCAACATGAGTATGTTGATGCTAGCATTGACATGCTAGCATTGACATGCTAGCATGTCAACATGAACATGTCCACAAAAATGTCTAAAAGAGCATCTCAGCTCAAACATCTGAACACTCATATCCTAGCTGTAGCTCAGTGACTTCACCATGTCTGTAATTGCTTGTCTTTCATCTAATGCTTGATCCTCGAGTGGAACTGAACAGCACTCTATAAAACTGAACAGAACTCCATAGAACTGAACAGAACTCTATAGACCTGAACAGAACTCCATAGAACTGAACAGAACTCTATAGACCAGTAAAGATCTACATAATCTGCAATTGCTCCTCAGAGGTCTTCAGAGCCTCCTGACCCCGGTCCTCGCCAACATCCTGGAGGCGGATCAGGAGAAGTGTTGGGGCTTCGACCAGTTTTTCGCAGAGACCAACGACATCCTGCACCGAACCGTGGTCTACGTGTTCAGCCTGCAGCAGGCCACCCTGCACCACATCTACATCCACGAGTACAACACGTGAGGAGCGCCGCCTCCGCTCAAAAGGCGCCTGCATCGGCCGCCTCTGACCGCCGCCGCTCCCCGTTCGTCCGCAGGGCGGCGCTGTTCCAGGAGCTGCTGTGCCGCAGGACCAGCATCCCTCTGCACAACCAGGAGCTGCTGTACGAGGGCCGCCGGCTCCTCCTGGACCCCAACCGGCAGGCCAAGAGCTTCCCCCGGACGTCCAGAGACAACCCCATCATGCTGGTCAGCCGCGAGTCTGTGGCTACCGTGGGACTCATCTTTGAAGACCGTAAGTCCAGACAGGTCTGTGGGGCGGGTCCAGGACGGCGCTGACGGTCTGCTTCTGTCTCCACAGCCAGTCCTCCTAAAGTCCAACCTCGCTACGACCTGGACCTGGACGCCAGTTACGCCAAGGTACGCTGGGGTCAGGTCCGCTCTGGGCCAGTCCAATCCGGATCGCTCCGGTGTCAGGCTGCATCATGTGACTCTTGGTTCTGCAGACTTTTGCAGGCGACGTCGGACATCTGTGGAAAACCTCGGAGTCTCTGCTGGTTTACCAGGAACTGGTGCGGAAGGGAGTCCGAGGTCTGATGTGAGTCCAAGACCAGAACCTGACTCTCCCTGTCGGTCTGGGCCGGCTGGGATTCACGGCTCTGTTTACGTTAAGTCTGGTTCTGAAGGTTCTGCTCGTTCCTGATGGTTCCTGTCTTTGTTCAGAGAGCTGATGAAGGAGGACTACAGCGAGATCTTGCACAAGAAGGCCGAGGTTTTCTACCTGTGCAGCTGCTGCTCCCAGATGCTGGAGAAGAGCGAGCAGCTGTGAGACTCCGCCCCTCCAGCAGGTCTGTCCCACCCGTCCAGAACCAGCTAACAGGTGTGTGCTGCAGGTTCGAGGTGCTGATGCAGGCCAGCATGCTGTCGTCAGAGTACGACGAGGTGTCGGACATGCACAAGAAGGTGCTCAGGGTGAGTGTTCCCGCCCTCCTCCTTCAGGACGCTCTGATTGGCTGACAGGCTGCAGGTAACGTTTCAGTGAATCTGCAACCAGAAGCTCAACAGTTTTCATTTATATACGGAGAATGTGAGACAGAATCAATCAAATCTGGAGTCTTCCTGATCGTATGGGTAGACAGGTGTCTCTGCAGGTAGACAGGTGTCTGTCTGCAGGTAGACAGGTGTCTTTATGCAGATAGACAGGTGTCTTTATACAGGTAGACAGGTGTCTCTGCAGGGAGACAGGTGTCTTTATGCAGGTAGACAGGTGTCTCTGCAGGTAGACAGGTGTCTCTACAGGGAGACAGGTGTCTGTCTGCAGGTAGACAGGTGTCTTTATGCAGATAGACAGGTGTCTTTATACAGGTAGACAGGTGTCTCTGCAGGTAGACAGGTGTCTTTATGCAGGTAGACAGGTGTCTCTGCAGGTAGACAGGTGTCTTTATGCAGGTAGACAGGTGTCTTTATACAGGTAGACAGGTGTCTGTCTGCAGGTAGACAGGTGTCTTTATGCAGGTAGACAGGTGTCTTTATACAGGTAGACAGGTGTCTGTCTGCAGGGAGACAGGTGTCTTTATGCAGGTAGACAGGTGTCTTTATACAGGTAGACAGGTGTCTTTATACAGGTAGACAGGTGTCTGTCTGCAGGTAGACAGGTGTCTTTATACAGGGAGACAGGTGTCTGTCTGCAGGTAGACAGGTGTCTTTATACAGGTAGACAGGTGTCTTTATACAGGTAGACAGGTGTCTTTATACAGGTAGACAGGTGTCTGTCTGCAGGTAGACAGGTGTCTTTATTCAGGTAACCACCTCAAACAGGTGCTTCTGATGTAGATAATAGGTGGATTATTTAAGGTGGAGTAATTAAGGTGGAGTATTTAAGGTAAAGTATTTAAGGTGGACTGTTTAAGGTAAAGTATTTAAGGTGGACTGTTTAAGGTAAAGTATTTAAGGTCAGAGTTCTAGCTGATAGAAAGGTGTTCAAATACTTTCCTCACTGTAACTGTCAACATTAACAAACTGATCTTTATTCGTGTTGATGGGTGGAGCCTTCTGTCAGCTTGCTGTGATTGGTCGGGTCACCGCTCTACTGAAGGAGCGTCCTCAGTGATAAAAACTATAAGGAGGTTTGGATAAGTGGTGCAGCGATGTGGGCGGAGCCCGAGCGAGTCACAGGAAGTGCGGCAGGATGGCCGTGAGCAGCAGGTCTGAGGTCACAGCGTGTCTGCAGATCTCCAGCTCTCTGGACCCGCTGGAGCGGAACATGCAGGACGTGAAGAGCAAGTTCCTGCCCGGAGGTCTGCTGAACGACGGCTGGACGCAGCAAGTGGGGACGCACCCCGAGGACAGGAAGTAAGGCTGCGCCGCTGAGCGTGCGTTAGCGTTAGCATGTGTGTGACCCTGTGCTGTCTGCAGCGTGGAGAAGATCAAAGTTCTCCTGGACTCCATCACCGCCATCTACCAGCAGTTCAAGAAGGACAAAGCGGAGCGCCGTGAGTCCCAGCTGATCGGCTCGCAGGTGTTTCAGGTGTTTCAGGTCCTGAAGCTCACGCTCTCTGCTGTCTGCAGGTCTGCCGTACAACGAGGAGCAGATCCACAAGTTTGACAAGTGAGTTGCTCCTCCCCCTTCGCTGCTGTCGCCCACCAATGAGCGCGCTCAGTCTGACTCTGTGCTGCAGGCAGAAACTGGTCCTTCACGCCAGCAAAGCCCGTTCTCTGTTCACCGAGGAGTGCGCCATGAAGTACCGCCTCTTCATCTCCAAGAGCGAGGAGTGGATGAGGTACAGCCCCTCCCCTCTGATTGGCTGCTGGCTTAACGAGCTCGTTACAGACTCGGACCGTCTGTCTGCAGGAAGATCCACCAGGTGAGGAAGCAGCTGCTCAGCCTGTCCGGTCAGCTGATCAGCGTCCAGAAGGAGGTGACCATGCTGATGGAGAGGAACATCAAGGTAAGCTCAGAACCAGTCCTGAAGTAGAACTTCATGGTTCTGAAGATCCGCTCCGTCCCTCTCCATCCTCCGCCCCCAAGTACCTGTTGGAGGTCAAAGTTCACCAGAAACTGCTGCGACCTGACCGAGACCCGGTTCTAGTGTCACACAAACAGAATCAAGGCAGTGAAATGACAAACTGCCCTCTCTGAGCTGAAGCACGGCGGGGGCGGTCCATGATGCGGGCTCGTTTGTGTTACAGCTGCAGGAGCTCCTCCCCCAGAAAGTTCTGCCTCTGGTGTCCAGCGGGATGAAACCTCAGGCGTACCTGAGCCAGAACACGCTGGTGGAGATGACTCTGGGGTGAGTCTTCATCCTCCTCCTCCTGCTCCTCCTCCTGCTCCTGCAGCCCCTCCTCCTCCTGCTCCTGCTCCTGCAGCCCCTCCTCCCCCTCCCGCTCCTCCTCCTGCTCCGGTCTAACTCTGTGTTGTTGTTCAGGATGAAGAAGCTGAAGGAGGAGATGGAGGGCGTGGTCAAGGAGCTGGCAGAGAACAACCACTTCCTGGAGAGGTCAGCCTTTCAGTTACACGTTTGTCCCGCTGTCAGTGAACGCACCACGCTTGAGCCTGAACTGCTCCTGCAGGTTCGGGACTCTGACGCTGGACGGAGGCCTGCGAGGCTGAAGGAGGCCCTGGGACGGGTGTGAGGAGCGGTGGGCGGAGCCATGCCGCTCACACCAGGACCGCCGCGTTTCCACTCCGGAAACGCCGCCAATCCTGACGGGACTCTGCCGCCATGGCGCTCACAGCGCTCGCCACCAACCATTCTGTGCAGACACGTTTTAGATTTCTTTTTAAAACTTATTTAAAGTCTTTTCAAAAAGAGTCCGGAGGAACCGAATCCTGTCGGAACGTTCCTGCTCTGGAAAACGGGAACGTTTGAGCGGAAGACTCATGAATGAAATGTAAATAAAACTGAAGCAGCTCTTGTGGAAAAGCATGCTGGGATTTTTCTGAATTTACTTAAACATTTACCAGACATGAACACCGCCTCCTTTGAGGCGGAGCTTCTCTCTGCTGCTTCTAACAGAAGGTTGATGGTTCAAATCCCGTCAGATCTCCGGACACGGACATGATTGTCTTGGGTTTGTGATTCTCACTTTGTCAGCCAATCAAACGTCAGCGTTTATGTTCAGAGAACCTCCATGAGAGACGGACGAGCAGACGGACGAGCAGACGGACGAGCAGACGGACGAGCAGACGGACGAGCAGACGGACGAGCAGACGGACGAGCAGACGGACGTGCAGACGGACGTGGTCGTTTCTGTTCCAGGATGTAAACAGCTGCTCAAACAGCCTGTAAATAAAACAGTCTCTAAGTCCAGATGAGTTCCGGATCATTTTCTTCTCAGGTGCAACTTTCAGAACATGAATGCTAACCCTGGACCTCATGTGTCAAAGTCACGGCCCGGGGGCCGGATCCGGCCCTCCAGATCATTTTATTTTATTGTTATTAATGACCCGATGTTATCTTGGGCTCATTTCTAACTTGTATAATTTTAACAAAATATATTTTTATGGAGAGTAAAATATTTAAGTTATTTAAGGTTTAAGTTGATTTATTCTGGAATAATATTCCTGACTTTTTGTTATTCAGAATTATCTTAAGTTTTAAAAATTAGCATTCTGTTAGCTTTTTGACTATTTTTGCATTTACTAAGATTTTTTAAGCTATTTCAGAGTTTAGCTAATATTTCAGCTACATGCTAGCTGTTTTGGCTAACCCAATTGTTTTTCCATTTTTTTTCTGGGCTAATTTGGCATTTAGCTAGTATTTTAGCTGGCTATCAGCTTCAGCATCTTCAGCATCTTCAGCATCTTCAGCTATCAGCACTAGCATCACACTAGCTAGAATGCTGTAAGCATTATCGTAGGTAATGCTATATACCTCGTTCATAATTATGCTAAACAGTTACGGTTGTTTTTAGAGTGTTTCAGGTTTTGGCCTCTTGTGTGATTGAGTTTGACCCCCCTACCAGGGAGGCTCATGTCCTCTCGTTCATCTCCATGACTCCAACCATTCTACAGTCAATGGTTCGAATCCCTCAGGAATCTGAGGAATCCTCCATGTTCACATCAGCAAGAACCCTAACAGGTGGGACGTCACTGAGGCCGTTGTGGAGCTAAAGGTGGCATCATGTGTCTAAAGGAAGCAGAGAGGCTTTTGTCTCACACAGGACTCCGTACTTCTAACAGTAGGTGTGTTTGAGAGGACCTGGCGCGTCGCCTGCATCGTCGGCGAGGCAGGGCCGGATCTAGCCAGCCCCTACTGGGGGTGCAAACAGAATATCGGGGGGGCAAGTTTAGGGATACAAAATGGTTCTGGTGTAAAATCCTCCCAAACCTATAAAAAGTCCCAATTCAATAAAAATCCTGTTTTAGAGTTTTTAACATGTCTGTGTGTCATTTTTCTTCTGAAACAGAACAAATGTAATAAGAAATCATTTTGTTTTTCCATTTCCGAGTATTTCTCCTTTTAAATCAATCAAACTGTCTCAGACAGACTCTGTTTGAATGAATGATCTTCTTTCCATCAACAGCTCTGCTGCACATGCACTAAACCCTCATCTGTTCCTAGTGTCTAGTTCAGGTTCTGGAGAAGAGAAGATGGTATCTTCACATTGACTGCAGTCAAATGAGCCGCCGTTCACATTTCTGTGGTCAAATCAGCATCACTGGATTTTTGGTGTGAGTTTCATCCAATACTTACGGTAGCAGGACTGAGAACGCTGGAAAATCTCCACCAGACTCCACGGAGCTTCTTGATGTGACCACGGAAATGTGAACGGCGGCTCATTTGACCGCAGTTGGAAAGGATTGGAAATCAATGAAAGAGCATTTTGATGTTAGCTTTGATTATTTTATCAAGAACTCTGAGAAACCAATGATTGAATGTATTGATCACAGTCAATAAACATTGGAGAATTAGCTAAAAGAGTCTTTGGTGAACTGGAAGGAGAAAGAATCAGGATTTTGGAGGAAGTTCTGTCCATGAAGATCTTCACTTCCTCGTCCAGCTGACATCCGGATCACTCTGTTTGCTTATCCGTCTCTTTTTGGTCTTTTTTAGGACATCTTATTTATTTATTTATTACTTTGAGTCATTTTTATTCATTTGCAATAGTTTATATTTGGCTTATTTTTTGTCTTAAATTATATATTTATGTATTTCTTGTTGCTTTTTATTTACTTCTTTTAATATTCTGTTTAGTCATTTATTATTTTGGGTTTTTTTGTATTTTTATTTTTTATTATGTGTATTTTGTCACTTTATTTAAGATTAGTTTATAAATTCTAAACTATTTTAACTATTAAAACAGCCAACACACTTTCTTTGTAGCAGATAATAAAAAAAATATTTTTTTGTCGTCATCAATGTACCAAACCAACAAGTTGCTACTGCAGAAACTCTTGATTCCTGTTTCAAAATTGCTTTAAAAAAATCCATGGATGAGAAAATCTTTAGTGATAACAGAAAGTATTTTCATCAGCAGGGAATCAGTTCAAATCCAGCATTTAAAAATCCTGTTGAGAAGTTTTGGTATTTTGTTGAATCATTTCTTGTTATTTTCACTAAATTACTCAATACACTATAAATATTAATCAACATCAGGATAATTCTTTAAATGTCATGATGTATTTTCTTTATAGACATGAGTTTGTGTTTTAGTAATAGTCTACATAGTAGTAAATCACTGATGTAAAAATGAACAAGATTTCAAATAATCTGTTATGTTATTGTTGTCCTTAAAAGTTAACTTTCATTTCAGTTTTATTTATTTATCCAGGACAGTGGACATTAAATTAACCCAGCAGCTATTTTATGTCTGTTGTCCACGAACAAATGTTTAAAAAAATTATAAACAACATAATATTAAAGTTTATACTAAGGAGGTGAGGCAGATTAAAATTCAATGGAGTATGAAAGACAACCCCAACCTCCCACTGTCCACCTTCACCTCAGGGGCCTTTCCCCCCTGGAGCCTCCTGCTCTCACCGAGGCGTCACAGGTGAGTCATCTCAAACAGCTAATGCTCCGGTACTGTTAGCTTAGCTGCTACAACAGCGCTAGCTTTAACAACCAGAAACCTGCACTTTGTCAACTCGTTTCTCGCTTTTTCCTCCACATTACAACAAAGAGAGCAACAGATGAGGACAAGAGAGAGTTCAGATTTGGGTAATCGAGCCATTTCAGCGACAAACGGCAGATAAAAACTTCTAAATAGTTCTGCCCAGATCAGCTGCTGAGAACCGGATGTCTCTGTCGCTGTGTGCGCGTGAGCGACAGAGTGAGAGAGGAGGACCCGAGTGAAGCGAGAGGCCACGCCCTCCCTTGGATCTACCAATCAGCACTAGCAGCTACTTTGAATGGGAGCCAGAGAGCAGAGAGCGATGAGAGCACTCTGTTTTTCTTGTTTGCATGGCGTCACGTTTGGGGGGGCAGTCCTGAAATTTGGGGGGGCATTGCCCCATCTTGCCCATGCCTAGATCCGGCCCTACGGTGAGGTCAAGCTGCTGCAGGCGGGGGCGGGGCCTGAGATGAAGGTGAACAAGACGAGAATGAGGAGTCGGGGGTTGTCCTCAACATTCGGTTGAATTTGAATAAGCCACTCCTCCTAGTATGATCTGAGCTGTTGTGCATTTAATATTATTTTTAACATCTTTCAGAGTAAAGCAGATAAAGATTCATTCCATGAGCACTGTCCCAAATAAACACATAAAATAGAAATTAAAGTTAATTTTAAAGACAACAGAAACACACATAACTACAGATTATTTGAAATCTTGTTGATTTTTTCATCAGTGATTCACTACCTTCCAGGAAGAGTAAAAAGTACACCGATGTCCTTCATTTAGCGCCAGTTATTCCACGTCGAACCACAAGAACTGAGTGGACACAGTTTCCCACAATGCAATGTTTTGTAGTCCTGTAGGCGCCTTGAAGCCGCCCTTTTCGCGCGATACTCTGACGGCGTGGCAGAAACTAACCAGCATGCACCGCGCTCCAGGCGATCTGCGCAGCGCGGGGTCCGTCATCTCAAGCACGCTTATTTACCGCCGTTTTTGAGTCACGTGCTCGTCAGAGAAGCGAAACACCTCCAGGACTCAAAGCCGAGTCTGCTCGTCGCCGCTTCGCTGGTTTCCCATAGCAACCGCTCTGTGGCCAAATGTCCTCGTGCCGCAGTTGTCATGGCAACACGCTGTGACAGCAGAGCAGCAGCATCAGGCCAATCACTACAGAAGGGGGCGTGGTTTCCCAGTACTGATTTCAAGTTTGTTTCAAATGTGAATAAAAGTCAGAAAATCACTGAAATGATGAATTAGAACTAAAGCTGCTAAAGCAGGTGGTCACGTGACCACAATAGAACCGCTATAACGGGATCTTCTTCAGACACAGGTGTTTTCTCATCACGAGTCTGTTTGGAGAATCTGTGGCTTCAAAAAGAAGCTCAAGGGTGGAAAAAATGTCAACCAAAATGCGGCCACCTGCCCACCTGCCCACCCAGGTGGAAATCAACAGGTGAGTTAAAATCACAAATGTCTCTGCCCACAATCGTGTGACCCACCAGAGGATTCCTCAATGTGACCCCAAACGTATAATAAAAAGGATGAATTTATCTACAAACATTTCTCATTCGGTCGGTCCAGTTCTTCTGGCTTCACCTGTAGATGACGTCAGAACCTCACAGGTGCTGCAGGTTCTTCCTCCTCCATGCAGCCCCGGGCCCCGCGCGCTCCGGCTCCGCCCCTGCTGCTCCCTCCTCTTCCTCAGCTGCATCTTCATCCTCCATCCTCCATCATGTCTGCTCTTCCCGCGTGAAGCTGGGACAAACCCGGGATGAAGCGCGTCTCCCCCCGCCGCCGATGGCCGCCCGCATGCCGGGTCGGGTAGCCTCGCGGACGGTTGTCTCTGCGGCTCGGTTCGGTCCAGAAACGGTCGTGTGGTTCGGGCCCCCTTCGCGTTGCTGCGCCACGGATTGTTTACGCGCTGAGTGATGAAGACGCAGCAGCTCGGGATGAAGAAGAGGAGCTACAGCGATGCCGAACCTGTAAGAATCCGCCTTCTTTGTAGAACCGATGGTTCGGTTCGGTCCGGACTGATCGGGTTCTCCGGTTTTTTTTTTCGGTTAGCTGCTCGAAGCAGCTTCACCTGCTGAAGATGTCAGGAGGAAGGCCTTCACCATCAGCACCAGCTAATCTCATTTGGTCCAGATGAAGGTGACGGACCCAACATCCGGTTGCGACCAAATTTAGATTTTTTTTTAAATTTCAGGTGAAAGTTTAGAAATTAGTTTTGTTTTGAACCAAAATCTGAGCAGAGATTCTGGTCTCAGACTAGAACCACAAATGGATTGGATCCTGAGGACGGGTTCCTCCTGATCCTGAAGAACCTGCTGCTTCAGAACCTCTGACCCGTTCAGACTGCAGGTTCCGTTCAGTTTGATAAAGGTTTGTGAACCTCCCTAAGATGAGGAGCAGTCAGTCTGAGATGAACCCCTGAAGTACTGATTAGTTACTGCTGTAGTTACCATAGTAATGTCTGAAGTTACTATAGTAACCACAGTTACTGCCAAAGTTACCATGGTAAATGGTATATCCTTGTATAGCGCTTTCTACCCTCCTTCGAGGGCCCAAAGCGCCTCACAGTCACAGACCCATTCCCACATTCACACATTCACACATTCACACATTCACACATTCACACATTCACCCATTGGTTTTGGCTCCACTGCCGAACACTGGCGCCAACCTCCCACCAGAGGACATTCGGGGTTCAGTGTCTTGCCCAAGGAACCCGCTCACTTCTGATCAGGAGTCGAACACCCTACTGCTGCACCACAGCCACACCATAGTAACATGTGAAGTTACTATAGTAACCATAGTTACTGCTGTAACTATAATAATGACGTCTGAAGGTACTATAGTAACTACAGTTACTAATATAGTTACATTAATAACATCTGAAGTTACTACAGTAACCATAGTTACTGCTGTAGTTACATAAGTAACACATGAAGTTACTATAGTAACTACAGTTACTATAGTAGTCACAATTTTAACGTCTGAAAGTACTACAGTAACCATAGTTACTTTTGTAGTTACAATAATAACATAGTTATGTCTAAAGGTTCCATAGTAACTATAGTTGCTGCTGTAGTTTCTATTGTAACATCTGAAGTTACTATAGTAATCATAGTTACTTCCGCGGTTACAAAAGCAAGTACTAACTAGTATTGTAGTTACAATTGTAACTTCTGACATTTTCATGTTAAATATAATTATTGTTACAATAGTAACTACTGCCGTTTTTGCTATAGTTACTCCAGTAACTTGCAGAAATCAAAACACCAAGGTTGAGTAGAAAGGTGAAGAGCTTGTGGGCGGGGCCTGATCAGGCCGGTTTGAAGACTGATTCTGTTGTTTATAGATTTGTTTCTGATCACTGCGGTTCTTCGGCTCCTTCAGTTCTCCTGCTGGAACAGCAAACAGGAAGTCCGCGGTGTCGTTGCTCGTGGAGTCCTGGGGAGTCTGAACTCCTCTGGGGGGTTGCTAGGATCTAACTGCAGTTCAGTCAGCAGAGCGTTCCCTCCTGGGCTGCTGTACCTTCTTGATGAAGATCCTCAGAGGACATCCGGGTCCCACAGACAGCAGAACCAGTCCCAGCGAGACGCTAATGAAATCAGGACCAGCAGTTCTGCGGCTGGGAGCCAGCACCACGGAGGTTCAAGATCTTTGATCCTCCACTGGCCTTAGACCCCCATAACTCCACCAAGTCCCAAGTCAGGCCTGTTCAGTCTCTAAACTAACCAAATAATACTAATTCTAATGACTTACTCAAGTCCAGCTAGATTACTAGACTAATGTCATAGTAATAGCTTTGATTTTACTAACTAAACCAGCACTTAACCAACCAATCGACCGGTCCAGAAGTGACTTAGAGACCTGGTTGTGTTTTTATGTCCTTCTACCAGCGGGTCGGTCAGAACATCTGAAGAATCAGTCTAACCCTTTACTGAAGGAGTCCAGGAACCAGGAGTGGTTGTTACCAAAAGATCGGACTTCTAAAATCTGACCGACCACAAAACCAACAGTGACTAAGACCCCCGCCTAGAAGAGCACCTTCACAGTCCAGTAGAACCTTTGCAACTGTTCTGTTGTTGCATGTTTCTGTCTTCATGGGTTCTTCAGGGTTGTCTTTCCTCTTGGGGGTCGTTGGTGGTACCAATCATGAACCTGTCTGTGTCTCCACAGCGTCCCGGCCCCCCCACAGCGGAGTAGCCATGGTGCTGGATCAGTCAGCAGACAGGTTTGGAGTCAACCCCTCCCTCTACGCGCCGGCGTTCATGTATCAGATGTCATTTAACTTTTCCAAGAGAGAAAACTCCACTGTCCTGGCAACCTTCCCGACATCCACGCTCTGCAGCCTCCAGGGCGCCTCCTCCAGCCAGCCCAACGCCTCCTCCGCCTCCTATGAACTGACGTCAGGGGAGGTGGCCGCTCTGGGCCTGGTCTTCGGGGTTCTCTGGCTGGTCTCCATTCTGGGGAACGCCCTGGTCTGCCTGGTCATTCACCGCAGCCGAAGGACCCAGTCCACCACCAACTATTTCGTAGTGTCTATGGCCTGCGCCGACCTGCTGATGAGCCTCGGGTGCGCTCCCTTCGTACTCCTCCAGGTGGCGTCAGGTCGATGGCCCCTGAGTGCCGCTGCCTGCAAACTAGTGCGCTACATGCAACACCTGTGCCCAGGCGTTCAGGTTTACGTCTTGCTCTCCATCTCCGTGGACCGTTTCTACACGATTGTCTATCCTCTCAGCTTCAAAGTGTCCCGGGAGAAGGCCAAGAAGATGATCCTGGCTTCGTGGCTGTTTGACGCCGCCTTTGTGTCGCCGTGCCTCTTCTTCTACGGGTCTTCGTCTATAGACAGTCATTGTGACTTTTTCCTCTCAGACAGCTGGGACAGTATAGCCTACGCTGCCGTCCACCTCCTGGTTGGCTTCCTGGTCCCGGCGGCGCTGATCGTGTCCTTCTACCAGCGGGTAGTGCGGTATATCTGGAGGATCAGCGACGGCCACACGGTGCGCCGCACAATGAACATTGTTCCACGGACTAAAGTCAAGACCATCAAGATGTTCCTGATGCTCAATTCCGTCTTTTTCCTCACCTGGATGCCCTTTTATGTGGCTCAGCTGTGGCACCCGCGGGAGTCCGGAGGAGCCAGCCGGCAGGGACTGCTGTTCTTTACTGCCATCGCCTGGATCTGCTTCAGCTCCACGGCCTCCAAACCCACCCTGTACTCGGTCTACAACGCCAACTTCAGGCGCGGCATGCGGGAAACCTTCTGCATGTCGTCCATGAAGTGTTACCGCAGTAACGCCTACACCATCACTGCCAGCTCCCGCGTAGCCAAGAAGAACTATGTGGGCGTGGTGGACATCCCGGTGCAGGCCAAGCCGGCCACCAAGGAGGCTGTGTACGACGCCTTCGGCAGGGAGGCCAAAGACAAGAAGGTGGCTTGGCCTACCAACAGCAACCCCCCGAACACGTTTGTGTGAGCGGACTGGCCTGAGCTCCCCCCTCACCTGAACTGAACCAGTGATGGCAGGTGAGCTAACCAGAGGCTAAGCTCCTCCCCACGGTTCGCAGAGGATCTCGGAAAGCAAGAAGGGCTTTTTCCTCCCAGCAGCCATCGTTTTTATACAGCACAGTCGGACCAGAATCCTTGCTCGGTGTCGTGCTGCGATGGATTATTTTTGTTGTGAACGCCACAATTTAGGTGTTTTGATAACGTTGAATTGTTAGCCAGCTGTAGCCAACTATCAGTGAACTGTTGTAATCGCATCTATTTTGCTAATGTGGTGTTTGTGGTAGCAGCTAACGCTAGTAAAGGCTTATCCATCACTGACATCACGTGGTTCAATGCTTCAGTCTGTGGGAGGGGCCAACTCACCGCCACTAAACCAGCGGAGGTTTGAGAGGTTTTTTTAATCTCTTGGTCTCCAGGAAAATCTCTGGGTAGTCTCGCTAGCCGGATCTTCCCACAACAGACGAGCTGGAAAAAATTTGTTACCATATTTTCTGCACTAAAAGGGGCATCGGATTATAAAACGCAGAAGAGTCAGAGAGAAGTCTGTCTGTCAGACTTATGTAACTCTATTCACGCGTTTTAACACGGTACATGTTAGCCACGTTAGCTCCTTTAGGAGGAGGAAGAGGAGGTGGAGGTGAAGGAGGAAGAGGAGGTGAAGGAGGAAGAGGAGGTGGAGGAGGAGGTGAAGAAGAAGGAGGAGGTGAAGGAGGAGGTGGAGGAGGAGGAGGAGGTGGAGGTAATGAGCCAGTGAATCCAGTGAAAGTCTGGGTCTCCTCATCAGAGAAGCTGCTGCCCTCTAGTGGCTGGATGTGCTCGGTCGTCATGGTAACGGTGAGCCGTCTCCAGCTCTAACAGTTGCTGAATCCTGATCCGCAGCTGAAGATCCACACAGGCTCAGAGGAAAGAAGAAACAGGAAGTTGTCAGGAAACTGATGAAGGTTGTTAATTAAAGGGCCTCATCTGCTATCATCAGCCCTCCAGAGGAAACTAAATCTATATGTACTATATATGTTTATGATCACATATGAGCTTTGGCACACCACAGAACTAATTATTTGTGAAATATTAGCTATTTTTCTGAACTCTTTTCCATCCAGAGGTAAAACGACTCGATCTCAGAGGCTCCGCCTTTCACTCCTTGTGGGTGCCGCCCATTTCATGATGTCATCCTGTAAGTTTGTAAAGATGTGGATATAAAATAAAAGTGTTTAGTCGATCACTGGGGATGTCCCGATCCGATCACGTGGTTGATATCAGGATCGGGTGTTTCATTTATTCTGATTATGATCAGAGCTTTATATTTCAATCTTATTATTCCGCATAAATACTCCAGTAGAAATCTGTATATCATGAAAAAACTCAAAATGTTGCTGCTGTAAAACGCAGCAGAATGGCAGCAGCTCGAGCAGAAGGCTAACAAAAACAATTCAGTCCAGCTAGCAATACCATCATAGATTCAGACTTCTGGGACCAAAAACTCTTTTAAAACGTTTAAACTGACAGCAGGAGTCTCTGTTGTCCAAACACAAACAACATCTAAGACATTCCAACAGAAAAAGACAGTTTCTGTTTAATGTGAAGCTCTTCATGCTGCAGACAGACGGCTACACAGCAGCTGCTAACTGCTACATGCTAGCGCCGTGATATAACTCCTTAGGACCCGAGCTGTCCTTTGATATGCCTGTTTGATTTATCTGACAGAGAAATAACAGTTAAGAAAATAAACTACTGTGGTAATAAAACCAAAAATGTGATGTCTTAAGAACTTAAAAAAGAAGCATATAATATTAAAAATAACTAAATAAATAAAACTAATAAATTAAAACTAATAATGATATCAGCTATTCATGAACACTCATCAAATTTTATGCTAAAACAAAGTCATAATTTATTTTTAAGAATTTTAAATGAGGACAGGAATCACATTTGGTCAAAAATGTTCAATAGCTCTAAAGATATTAAAGCTAAAGTCACTAAACTTTATCACATGACTAATTATCACTTATATAACTAGTTTATATTTGCTGTATTTTTACTTGTTTATTAAAGCTACTTCACTGAAGTGTTTTAGTTAAGTTTTTATTGATAAAAGAAGGTTAATGAAATATGAATGAGGGACAACACTAATCTGTGTCTTCAATTTATTCATGTTTTAATGTCTTATTAAAGTATCAGATCCGGACTCGGTATCGGCAGATACACAAAATCAAATGAATCGGAATCGGATCGGGCCCAAAGAAACCTGATCGGGACATCCCTACCAATCACCGCTAGCTCAGTGAAAGAAGTGGGTGTGAGTGTGTTAGCCTGGGGCGTGGAGCTGACAACAGACTCCTCCTGGAAGGAGGAGTTCCCCACTTTGTGATGTCATAATGTGAGAACCCAGTCGTCCTTGGAAGGGGCTGGTTCTCCGAGAGGTTTTAGAGGAATACTCATCAAAATATGACTTTGGGGGCGTTTATAGTGAGGACATAACATTATAATACACTTCAAAACTCAAAAAGCTGATTCTACAAGATATTTACTCTGATGTACGTGATGTTCTAAGATCTTTGAGGCTGAAGTTTGTGGATGTTCGCGTCTGTCTCAGTTCAAGTCCTAAGAGCAAACAGCAGAGAGAGTTCAGGCTCAGGAGATGAAACGGTTTATTAGAAGCTACAACACCCGGACCTCTGCTGCATTCAGAGTGCTGAGCTGTCGTCACAGACCACACAAACGCTCACACAGGAGCTTCAGTCCAGGACAAACGCAAAGACGTGGTCATGTGACCTGCCAGGACGGCGGAAGCAGGAACTCTACAGGAACACAACAGTTCTTCTAAACTCTGGAACATCTGCAGCTCCAGACAGCCTCTGTTCCACCTGGCGACCCGGCCAGAACCTGCCCAACAAACGGGTCGGACGGGTCAGGTCTCCACTCTGCAGCAGGAGTCCTGGACGTTAGGAGGAGGAGGAGGAGGAGGCGCTGCAGAGTGGAGAGGATGTGAGGAGGAGCGGCGCCGCTCTAACTGGAGCCGTTGCTGATGCCGTTTGTTTTGCTGTTCTTGGAGGTTTTGGTGGCTCCGCCCCCAGGCGTCTTCTGCTCGTCAGCGGTCAGCAGAGCTTTGATCTCCGACGGGATCTTCCCCTGATCCATCGCTGAGCACCACTGCTTGTACTGCAGAGAAAGGACAGGAGGCGCCGTGAGCGCCGAATGCAGTCGGACCATGAGCGCCGCCGCCGCCTCGCTGAGCACGCTCAGACCACCACCCCACCCATGACCTCACCATCTCCAGCTCCTCCCGCAGTGCACAGATGGCCCTCTCCTTGCTGGACACCAGCTCCTCCAGGTACTGGTACCGCAGCTTCTTCCGGGCCCGGCACTCCCGGGCGCTCTGCCGGCTCCGCTCCAGCTTGGCCTTCAGGTCGATCTTGGCGGGTTTGCGGCCGCGTTTTCCCGGCTTCTTCACTTTACCAGCGACCATCTGAGCAGAGCAGGAACACAGACACACTTCCTTCAACAGCTGCCTCACACGTGACGTCACCAAACCTTAGTGTGAAGGATGATGGGAAACTCCATCCGTGATCAGAATAAACTTGTGCTGGGTTCTGACCATCAAACACAACAGAAAAATGATTCAGATGATCCGAGATCAGATTTCAGACAGAAGATATATTTTATTGTAAACGAAGCTAAACATCAGAGAGAGCCGACTGACGTCACGCTAGCATTAGCTTGCGTTAGCCGCTTCCGGAGCGATGATCGAAACAACAAACGAGCTCCATCAAAACATCAGCGGACAAACACCAAACGAACTAACCCGGTTTGCGGTGACGAACGCTCACTTAGATGCTAACTAGTCGGCTGGTTAGCCGCCGTTAGCTGCTCACCTTGTTCTCGTCCATGTCGCGCGCGCGCCGCCGGCTAGCTCCCGTTAGCTCCGCTCGGCGGAAAAAAAACCGGAAATACGAAGCAGAAGACGCTCAGAAACCGAGCCTGAAGCCCGTCCAGAACCGAACTACCATGTAAACAACCTGGATCCGAGGAGCTGCTGTTGTTTACATGAGGCGCTTCTTCTTCGTTTCCTCTCTACATGCTGAACTGTGATGTGCTGCCACCGCGCGGCCGGAAGTGGTTCTGCAGCTCCGCTGACCGGGTTCTGTGTTCAGATTCAGAGAAGAAAAAAACTTTGAAACATACTCCGTTACACAAAGTCCACATGAACTCATAAAAACGTTTATTTTATGTCTTTTTTCTATAGAATCAAAGAAAACTTCAGTAATTTTCTCCCCAAATACGTAATTCAGGTTTTTAAAAAGCTTTGGGTGTATTTATGAACGGCTTCATTGATCTGTTCATGTGATTTCTAGTAAAAATAACTCCCAATTACTGTATAACAGATCAACTACTTTTCAGTTTTCCATCCATTGGTTTCATTGTTTTTGGTTCATTTTTATTCAGAGATGTTTCATGTTTCATTCAGTCTCTGAAAAGTGAAACCTTATTACCTGTGCACCTGTATACAGGTGCCTCCATTATCTGTACATCAAAGGCATGTCTGGGTTCTGGCAGTTCCCTCTGAGGAACCGCTGAGAGCCCAACCCAGAGCCCTGGGGAACGCCGCCTGATGATGAAAAGACAGTCCTCCACCCTCAGACCCCATGAAGGAGACGCCCCACTAAGCCCCTCCTCCAACCTCAGAGGATTCGTCTTCTAGAAGAATCCTGAGGACGGATCCATCCACAGATCAGGATCAGGAGCTGACCTTTGACCTGAAGACCCAGAGACCTCCTGATCACAGGTGAAGAGGTTCTCCTTCCTGTTGAACTGTTGGGAGTTTAACCCTTTATTGCTGGTTGTTCTGGCTTCATGGTCACATGATCTGAACCGCAGGCGGCTGACGTGATCCGACTGGAGAATGCTGTCAGACTGGTCTGTGTGAGGCCTGCAGTCTGAACCAACATGGGGGTCCAGAACCGGTTCTGATGAAACATTTCATTAAGTAAAGAATCAAACAAACATCTTTTGATTTCAATTCTCTTCATTTGAATGTGAAGGGGATCCAAAGTGGGGCTGCACGGTGGCGCAGTGGTTAGCGCTCTTGCCTCACAGCGAGAAGGCCCCGGTTCGACTCCCGGCTGGGACCTTTCTGTGTGGAGTTTGCATGTTCTCCCCGTGCATGCGTGGGTTTTCACCGGGGACTCCGGCTTCCTCCCACCGTCCAAAAACATGCTTCATAGGTTCATTGGTGACTCTAAATTGCCCCTAGGTGTGATTGTGAGAGTGGATGCGTGTGATTGAGGCCCTGAGACAGACTGGAGACCTGTCCAGGGTGTACCCCGCCTTCGCCCATCAGCAGCCGGGATAGGCTCCGGCACCCCGCGACCCCGAAAGGGACACAGCAGACAGGAAGATGGATGGATGGATCCAAAGTGGCTTAGATTCATCCACAGTACTAACAAGATTCTGATTCTGGTTTCGTCTTTTAAGTTCTGTTTGCTCTCATGGAGAGGCGGTTCTGTTGGACCTCCTCTTTAGAACTCACGAAGGTTCAGATTCTCAAATGTTCTGGTTTTAGTTTCAGTTTTGATCAAACCTCTTTTCCTTCTCATCTTCCAAAAACCAAACCCGTCTCAGCTGACATCCTCAGAGTTCTGCTGCCGTTTGGACCGGTCCAGAACCGGGTCTCTGGTGTTCTGTGCGGCAGGATAACAAGGATCTGAACCTCCAAATGTGAAGTTTTGTGGTCGC
>NC_050534.1:22613748-22614261 GCF_002922805.2 Oryzias melastigma | reverse complement strand
CCCCCCCCCCCCGTTCTGTTGGATCTTTAACTACAGGATCGAACACGGTTGACTCCAAACCGCCGTTGCCATAGAAACCTCCACGTTTCCCGGTAAAACCTCCCTTTGATCTAAACTTTGTCCGAGAGACTCAAACATCTGGAATAAAAAGACGTTTGTAGAACTATCTAATGTTCAGCAGGTCCTCCTGCAGTTCCCGCTGGTTCCGATCCACTACTCTGGATCGGCGGCCTCGCGCGCAGTGCGCCTGCGCCTTTAAGAGCGCGCTGAGGTCATCCGCGTGGCGCTCCGATGACGCCATGGGCTCGTTTTACCGCGGTGACCTCATCTCTTATGGCAGCGGAGGACCTCGGCTCCCTCCGCGTCTCTCCGCGTCGTCTTCGCGCCTCCGCCGCCGCCTCGCGCGCCGGGAACCCCGACAGGCCCGCGCGGGGGAGGCAGCCGTGACCGACCGGACCGGGCGGGCGGACACTTTCCGACGGTGAGTTCAGCGACGGTAGTGGCGGCTGGAGT
>NC_050534.1:22598935-22613588 GCF_002922805.2 Oryzias melastigma | reverse complement strand
GAATTTGAGAAAACGCGGAGATTTGAGCACGCGCTCGGCGCGCGCGCGCGGATACATGTTTGTCATTTTTACTTTAAATATCGAGAATGTTAGGAGATCGAACCGGAATAAAACCGGTAATGAAACTGAAACAGGAAGTGACAAAAATCAGCTTTCAGATCATCGACATGAGGAGGAGGTTCTGACCTGCAGAACCGAACCGGTTCTGATGTGTGGGAACCTGATCCAGAAAGTCACGTGTTTCCAGGAGAGTCCTGGAGGTTCTGGTTTGAGCTTCAGTCCTGAAGCGTCTCTGGTTCTTCAGAACCGCCTGTTGGAGATCCATCTGAAGGATCAGATTGATTTGGGTTTGAGTCCGATCCCCGCTGATGCTGCAGGATCAGAACCGATCTTGGGTTTTCACCTGTTCAGGTGGAGCAGCGAGCTGAAGTCCGTCAGAACTTTTCAGTTCCTTAAAGCCTTCATTGGTTCTGTTGGTTCCTGTTTCAGAAGCAGATCCGATCAGACTGAACCGTTGCTTTCAGATCAGGTTCTGTTTCGGATCTCCAGAATACGGAACATTCCTGGGATTTGGGTTCTTGTTTCACTACGTTCAGTGACTGACACACGTCAGTGTGGGCGGGGCCAGAAACACCTGTGTGAGGGCAGCAGGTCTGGGTCTGACAGACTGGACTCCGTCCAGAACCGTCACTTGGGTTCTGGGTTCCAGTCTGTGTCTGAGCGCCTGCGTCTGTCAGCAGAACCGGACTCACCGGACCGCTCAGAGCCTCGCCTGCTGCGTGTCAGAGAGAGGTTAAAGTCCTCTGATTGGCTGCAGCAGCTGACAGGGGGCGGAGCCTGTCAGACACCTGTTTATGAGGCTTTGATAAAACTCAACGATCAGCTGTTTCTGTCAGAACAGATTCAGTTTTATTTTAGAATCACGGCTGTGAAACAAAGAAAAACCGGTGGAGTTAAACCGTTTCAGCCGCTTCACCTCGTACGTCATCCAGAGAAAACGCCGTTTCAGCCAGAAGAAGTCACCATTTTTCTGTATTATGGTCGCCGCTATGTTGGAGCCAGACGAATGCGATTGGTTGGAGTCAGTCTGAGTCGTGGTAACTACAGTCACCAATCAGGGTGAGCTTGTTGGAAGGCCACACCCCTTTCACTGAAATCCAGTTTGGAGAATCTGTCAATCAAGCCTTCTTGTGGGGACCACATGCTTTTACTGAGGCTTCTGATTGGTCCGTTTATAACTTGAATAAATTGTAATAAAAAAGTCCGGAATGTTTATTCTGACCAACAGCTGTTTGTTTCTTTAGCAGTTACTTCCTGTTTGGAACTCCGGGGGCGGGGTCTATCAGTCCAGTCTGATCTGCCCCCCCAGGCCTTCATCAGAGGATGGCGCTCCAACATGATGTCATCAGCGAGACTCCGCCTTTCTTCTCCCCCTGCTGAGGAGGGCCTGACCCCCCCTCAGTGACGGTCGGCTCTCAGCTGTAAGCCGCGCTCGGTCCCCTTCGTCTCCATGACATCACAGCGTGCCGTTGCCATGGAGCTGTTCACTGGCTGACGGCGGCGGGGGAGGGAGCAGGACCGTCCGTCGGACATGTCAGAGCGTCCCGGCTGCAGGTCTGGATCCGGACTCCCGCGGCCCAGCGCCGTGCGGCCCATCAGGCCCGAGGCGCTGGTGGCGCTGCTGGAGGCGGGCCCGGACCGCGTGGTTCTGATCGACAGCCGGCCCTTTGTGGACTTCAACGCCGCGCACATCCTGGACGCCGTCAATGTGAACTGCTCCAAGCTGATGAAGAGGAGGCTGCAGCAGGACAAGGTCCAGATCACGGAGCTGCTGCAGCACTCGGCCAAGAAGGAGGTAGGGGGAGGAGGAGGAGGTGATGGAGGAGGAGGAGGTGATGGAGGAGGAGGAGGTGATGGAGGAGGAACGTCCTGTCAGATCCTGAGGAGTGTGGTTGTGCCGTGTGTCCACCAGCTGGACCTGCAGGAGGTTCAAGAGGTGGTGGTCTACGATCAGAGCTCGTCAGACCCGGCTGCTCTCGGGTCCGACTGTTTCCTCAATGTCCTGCTGCTCAAACTGGAGAGGAACTTCACAGCAGTGCACCTGCTGTCAGGTAAGCTCCGCCCCACTGTGCTCTTTCCTGTCAATCGGTCTAAATGTGTCCATTGAGGATTGTTGGCAGAGTTGGATGCTATGACACGTTTTGTACAGCAGAGGGAGGCAAACATCCTTTAGATCAGGAGAGTCAAACTCAATCGTACAGGAGCCAAAATCCAGAACACACCTGAGGTCGCGGGCCGAACAGGATAAACATTTAAAGAAAACTCTAAAACTACGTTTAAAAAATTCAAAATCGTAACTTTATAACATAATTATGAACTAGATATATAACATTACCTGTGATGATGGTAGAGTGAATGCTGGAAGCTGAATTTGGCCGCTGAAGAAGCTGAAACTGAAAACGCTAAAGCAGATGGCTGAAAACGCTAAAGCTGAAGCTGAAAACGCTAAAGCTGATAGCTGAAAATGCTAAAGCAGATAGCTGAAAACGCTAAAGCAGATAGCTGAAAACGCTAAAGCAGATAGCTGAAAACGCTAAAGCTGAAGCTGAAAACGCTAAAGCTGAAGCTGAAAACGCTAAAGCTGAAGCTGAAAACGCTAAAGCTGAAAACGCTAAAGCTGATAGCTGAAAATGCTAAAGCTGATAGCTGAAAACGCTAAAGCTGAAAACGCTAAAGCTGATAGCTGAAAATGCTAAAGCTGATAGCTGAAAGCGCTAAAGCTGATAGCTGAAAGCGCTAAAGCTGATAGCTGAAAGCGCTAAAGCTGATAGCTAAAAACGCTAAAGCTGAAAACACTAAAGCTGATAGCTGAAAATGCTATAGCTGAAAACACTAAAGCTGAAGCTGAAAACGCTAAAGCTGATAGCTGAAAACGCTAAAGCAGATAGCTGAAAAAGCTAAAGCTGATAGCTGAAAATGCTAAAGCTGATAGCTGAAAACGCTAAAGCTGAAAACACTAAAGCTGATAGCTGAAAATGCTAAAGCTGGAAACGCTAAAGCTGATAGCTGAAAATGCTAAAGCTGATAGCTGAAAACGCTAAAGCTGAAGCTGAAAGCTCTAAAGCTGATAGCTGAAAACGCTTGCTAATGTCTTAGCTGGCTATCAACTCCAGCGTTTTCTCTGACCTCGGATCACTCCAGAGGCTTTAGGGTCCACGGATGACCCGTATGGATCATCGACGCGGTTCTGCACAGACATGCCCCCCTTCTCCCTTTTCTTTCCTCCACATTCTTCAAACACGATTCGCACATCAAATTTGTGTCCTCCACCTTTCTTTTAGCACACAGTCGCTGCTGGACGCTGGTATAAAAGTGTGGGAGGAGCCACCCTCACTAGTCTGTCTCGCCCTCCTTATGAAAGATGGAGGATATTGAGAGATCTGGTGGATTTATTTAATTTAGTTTTATTTAAAGTGTTGATCTGAAACCTTTTTGATGAACACAGAACTGATATTCTGGCGAAAGAAAATGTTTTTACATCTCTGGAAATAAAGAGTTTCACGCAACACACCTGACCATCTATCACGGTACACCAGTGTACCGTGATAGATGGTCAGATGGAGAACACACACGTGCTCACACACGTGCACACACAGCTGCCAGCATGGAGAGAGTCCTGTAAATGTTGGCCGTGTTTGGAGCTGAGTTCTACACTCAGTACTGGAATCACGGCGCTGTCAGGAGTCCGGATCCAGACCGTTGGTTCAGTTGTCCCTCCTCCGTGGAGCATGGGGAGGTTGGACTCATAGCGGCGTGTCTCCTCAGGGGGGTTCTCCACCTTCTCTCACCTGTTTCCTGGTCTGTGTGAGGGGAGGTCTGCGCTGGTGCCCTCCTGCGTCTCCCAGCCCTGCCTCCCCATCAGCAGCTCTGGTCCCACCCGCATCCTCCCTCACCTGTACCTGGGCTGCCAGAGGGACGTCCTCAACATGGTGAGCCCGTTAGCCCCTCCCACTGGCGGCGTGGGCTCCACTGTCTAACCGATTCTCGCCGTTTGGCTCTGCAGGACCTGATGCAGGAGAACGACATCGCCTACGTCCTGAACGCCAGCAACACCTGTCCCAAGCCGGACTTCATTCCAGAATCCCACTTCCTGCGCGTTCCTGTCAACGACTCCTTCTGCGAGAAGATCCTGCCGTGGCTGGACCGCTCCGTGGAGTTCATCGGTGAGTGTTTGTCTCTTCTCAGGTTTGTGGTGACAGCCTTTAGGCCACACCCCCTCTGCTGTGTTTCAGAGAAGGCCAAGGCCTCCAACGCCCGGGTTCTGGTCCACTGCCTGGCAGGAATTTCCCGCTCCGCCACCATTGCCATCGCCTACATCATGAAGAGGATGGACATGTCTCTGGACGAGGCGTACAGGTGAGACTGGAGGCGGGGCTTGGTTCTGAGCTGTGGTCCTGGTTCTGAACTTTGATTCTGACATGAGCCCGGGTTCTGACCCGTGGTTCTGTGACGGCCCGTCTGACCCAGCTGTCCCGTCCTCAGGTTCGTGAAGGACAAACGTCCCACCATCTCCCCGAACTTCAACTTCCTGGGTCAGCTGCTGGACTTTGAGAAGAAGATCAAAGTTCCCGTCGGTTCTGACGGCAGACTTAAGCCCCTCCCACTCTCCACGCCTGGTGGCGGGACGCCAGCTCATCTGACGGAGGTGGAACCCCTGGCCCAGCTGGACGCCCTCGAGGGCCCCGCCCCGCTGGAGGTGGAGCCCTGTGTTCTGGCCGACGCCCCCTTGGATCTGGTTGAGGCTGTGGGGGGGCTGCAGCTGGACGAGGACAACGCCCGGCTGAAGCGCTCCTTTTCTCTGGACATCAGGTCGTACGGCGAGCACTCAGGCTCCGCCCCTGCCGCGCCGGGGCCCCATGGTGGCCCCGCTGAAGACTTCTACAAGGCGCCTCCTTTCAAGGAGTCGGGCGGGAAGCTGTGCCAGTTCTCCCCGGTGGAGGAGGTGTCGGAGCAGTCCACGCCGGAGCAGAGCCCGGACAAGGAGGCGGCGGGCGGCGTGGAGCGAGCAGCCCCGCCCTCCAGCTTCAGCAAACCTCCCCCGGCGGCCCCCCCCTGCCCACGCCAGCTGCAGCGCAGCGGCAGCATGGAGGAGAGCGGCGCCAGCTTCCTGTGGGGTGTGTCCTGCAGCCAGCAGCACGTGGCGCGGCCGCGCTCCGGCGCCGCCCTGAAGGGCTGGCACTCCGACATCCTGCTGGGGCCCGTCGCCGTCTCCACGTCCTCGCTGGCTGCCGGCTGGTTCCTGTCGGAGTCGCCGCACTTCTTCTCCGCTTCGACCGCCCTCGGTGGCGGCGGCCTGTCGCCGTACGGCTGCGGCCCCGGCCTGGAGGCTGTGCGGCGCCGCGGCCGGCAGCGTGCAGCGGACCGCGGCGACTCACGGCGGAGCTGGCACGAAGAGAGCAGCTTCGAGAAGCAGCTGAAGCGCCGCAGCTGCCAGATGGAGCTCGGAGACGGCGGCGGGCCGGCCCGGGAGGACGGCGCCGCCACGAGGAGGGGCTCAGGGTTCTCCAGCAGCATGGAGGTCATCCAGGTGTCCTGAGGGGGCGCCGCGCCGCCGGAGGGGGCGGGGAAACCTTAAATATAACTGTCCAGTGTGACTGAGCGGGTCACCGACCCAACATGTTCTGACCAGACTTGTGATGGACCCAAACCTCAGAACCTGGTTCTGTTCTGGACAAGAGGTTCCACCAGGAGTGGTGCTGAGCCCGCCAAGGTCCAAACTGAAAATGTGAAGTTTGTCTTCAGATTTACCTCTGCTCAGGTTCTACTGCTGTTTCTGGTTCTGGTCCAGTTTGGTCCCCTTGTCTCTTGTGGGTCAGACAGTCTGGACACCATGCTGGTTCTGGTCTGTCACCGAGCCCTGAAACAGCGTTCTCTGTCTGGATGTGGATCTGGGAGAAGGTGTCCTTCCCTGGGTCGGTTCTGGAGGGACCAGTTGAGATCCAGAACCGGGTCGGTGGTGGGAAGATGTAGCAAAATGTTGAGTTCTATAAGGTGTGGCTGACCGGCGTTTGTGGTTCTGTTTGATCTGCTGAGTGATCCATGTTCGGATGATGTGATGGTTCTGATGAGTCCAATAAAGTCTTCCTTTCCGGTCCTGGTCGTCTGTCCAGTTCTGATGGATGCAGTTCCAGCTGCGTCTAGTTTTCTGATCAGAACCAGTAAAACGGATCCTGGAGACGAAACGTCGATTGAACGATTTACTGAGGAGGACAAACGGGGAAGAAAGTCTCTCCAGCTCTGAGCTTTCTGCTGAACCTCCTCTTCATCCCACAGGAACAGAACCGTCCTTCATCCTCCTCTTCCTCCGTGCAGGCTGCAGCGCCGCTTCTGACCAGCAGAGGGCGTAACAGTTGGTCCCTGCGCGCTGACTGACAGGAGAGAGTTCTCTTAAGTTCTCTTTGACTGAAGGTCTTTTCTTAACCTTTAATGTTTTATAAACACAGTGAAGGTTCTGGTGTCTGGAGGTCATGACAGTACATGAGATCTGAACTTTTGATTTGACTCTTGATTTTGTGAGAATAGAAACATTATTTCCAGAGATCTTCTCTGGGGTATTTCCAGCTCCAGTTTCCTCCTACGTGAGAACGTTCTTCTGAATCTCCAAATCCTCATTTATTCTCAGAGATTTTCAGGACAGCAAATCTTCAGAGAGTTTAAACATTTCATGATTATTTTATCTAAAGACAGAACAAACCGAGTCCAGCTGATGATTCTTTTATCTTGAATAGAATCGACCTGCATGAATCTATTCACGTTGGAGCCACAGATTCTCTTCTTCCTTTTCAACCATTTAAAGTCTTCAGTCAAAATCAAACTTTTACACAACAACTTAAACCAACAGAATATAAGTCATTCGTCTTCTTGTCGCTTTGTTCCTGTCGGGGTCGCGGGGGTGCTGGAGCCTAACCCGGCTGCTGATGGGTGAAGGCGGGGTTTACCTGGACAGGTGAACTCCGCCTTCAGAGCCTCATGTGTCTCTGGAGAAAATAAAAGGCTTTTGTTCATTTGTAAAAGTAACTAAAGGAAAAGGTGAGTAAGTAGTAGAGTAAAAAACAAACCTGAACTTTCTTGAAGTCCTTCCCCAACAGCTGAATGTGAATCATTGGAGGATCCGTCATTCTCCACCAATCCTTCATCAATGTCATTCTGACACATTTATCACAGAAAATCCATTTATTGTCAGTAACCAGAACTAAAGCGACGTTAAACTGTAATCCACTGGATCATAAACAGATTTTCTCTTTCTGAACAGATTTAAAGTGGTTTTAATATCTGGTAGGGATCACTTCATGAGCTCTGATTTAGTTTTTGGTGGTTATTTTTATGATTTTGTGCCTCCAGAAACAGACAAATAAACCGTTCTCTTTATGATTGTCTGCATTGACGTGATCCTATGGCGCAGGATGTCTTTTATTTTGAAAGGAAGTCATGCAAAGCTCTGTCAAAATGATAAACTATTTCATAGTTAAAAAAAACTGTTTTCTCTTCAAGTCTGTGTTTTATTTATGCCAAAAAACACAATAGTTTGTTTGAATGTACATGTCAGTGACAAAAACATAATCAGATATGAACCAGAATCTTATTTTGGTGAAAGGCGACTGAAGACTTTGTGGCTCCGGCTGAGTTTTGGTTGGACGGATCTCTCAGGGTTGAAGTTCCTGTGAGTTAGGGAAACATTTCTCACATCTTATCTCTCTTTTCATCCCCAGATGATCCTGGATTTGAGTTAAATAACTTTAAATAAATATCTGCCTTTCAAAGCGTTTATACAGATGAATCGTTTCTGATCTAGAATATCTCACATTATTTTATTATTTCCTTTTCCGCGGTTTATTCAGACTCTGAGGTTATTTTCATTTGAGTCTACTAAAAAAGGGCAGACGGAGCTTTACTTTGAAAGGCTGAGTGGGCGTGGCCCCGCGCCTGGCAGGTCTCGCTCAGGGTTCGCGCGCGCGCTGCCGCGGAGCTCAGACCCGCGCGGCGCCGCTGGATGCTGCAGCCGGACAGCAGCTGCGCTCGTCGGACTCTCAGCGCAGAGAGGAGCCGCTGACGGAGAACCGGAACCGGAACGGGACCGGAGCATGAGCGCGTGACCGCGGGAGAACCGGGTGACCCCCAGCCTGAAGGTAAAGTCAACACCTGAGTCAGCAGACACGAACCGATCGATCCGGACGGATCCGTCACGAGACCGGATCCACCTGCGGGAGCCACTGGACCGGAACCGGCGAGCTTAACGAGCCGCAGGTGCGCGCGTGCAGGGGGCTGCAGGTGTGCCCGTCAGGGGCGCGTGCCCGGGTCCAACAACTTTCATCAAATAGTTCAAGTTAAAGAAATTCAGGTGTTATTTCCTCGAGGCGCGTGCGTGTTCAATGTGTGTAGTTGAGGTGACCTGAGGCCACGCCCCTTCCGGTGTGCCTCTTTAGAACCGGGCTCACAGGTTTGTGGAGGGTGACCCGGTTCTGGGTTGAGGTGCAGGTCCGGGTCACGGGGGTTCTGGTTGGAGGTTCTGGTTTGACAGTCCCAATATGGTTCCTCAGAACATCAGAACTTCTTTCGTCAACGGTCCGTCAGTAGCAGAACTTTTGCTGCAGAACCTTCAGAACCACGACTCAGCTAATCCAGAGGAGAATAGGATCAGATCAGAGGATTATCCAGGATCCTTCACTGTTTTCCTGATGTCACAGAACTCTCTGTGTTCTGGATCGCTCCAGATGGTTCTGGTTCGGTCTCTTCCCGGGTTTCTTTGGGCCAGTGTTCTTGTAGGCCACGCCCACAATGGTGACACCTGTCCAGGTGAACTGAAGAGAGCGGCGGAACGGTTCCGAGCGGCTGGAAGAATAATAGAACGATGTTCTGAAGGAGAACGGAGGTCAAACTTCACAGAACCAGAACAAAAGTGAACCCAGCCGTTGGACCGCCATCTCTACGGTTCACGGTTCTGATTGGTCGTTGTCCTCGCCGTGTTTTGTGTGATTCTTCGTCCAGCTCCTCCTGACTGTTTCGGTGCCGGTCAAAGCAGAACCCGCCATCGTCTGTGTCCTGATCCGGTCCTGATCCGGTCCTGACTCAGTCCTGATCCGGTCTTGACCCAGTCCTGACTCAGTCCTAACCCAGTCCTGATCCGGTCTTGATCTGGTTCCTATCCGGTCCTGATCCGGTCATGACCTGGTCCTGATCCAGTCCTGACTCGGTCCTGACCCGGTCCTGACTCGGTCCTGACCCGGTCCTGACCTGGTCCTGACCTGCCTCCTGTTAGCGGGTGGAGACCGGTTCTGATGTCAGAACTGCATCTGGGTTCTGGCAGGAGGAATCACGCAGCTGTGGGCCGAGTTCGGGTCAAATGTTCTTTGTGGTCAGAGCTGTTTGGACCCGACGGTCATGTGACCCGACGGTCATGTGACCCTCAGGCGTTCTCACAGATTTCTGCAGACTCAGACATCTGCTGAAGCGGAACGTTCTGGACCTTGAGGCCCGGTTGTTGTGTAACCACAGTAGTGAGTGTGTGTTTGTATTTGTGTGTACTTGTTGTGTGTTTGTGTGTAGCAGTGGTCGTTCTCTCAGAGTTCCTGCGTTCAGATCAACAAGGTTTTCTTCTTTAACTCTGGACGTGTCGTTCTCCACCCAGTTCTTGTTCTCCAGGAGTCCCCGAGGAGCCTTGTGTGTGTGTGGTTACCGCGGTGACGGGTTGTGTAACCGTACCTGTCAGGTGTCGCTGGGATCTGCTGGAGTGAAACTGGAGTGAACGAGGAGTCTGGTTGCAGGCCGGTGTCTGACCTTTTGACCTTTCAGGCTGAAAACGTGTGACGTGGACTCTGCGGTGCCTCCGGTGGCGCCGGAAGGTCCTGCAGGCTCCCTGTTCTCCTGACTCATCAGGGTCCTTCTGGTCTGGGGTTTGGGGGGACCCGGACTGAAGAAACAGCGGCCGATCGATCGATCTGTCAGTCAGTGATGCTGATTGGTTGATGGCAGCTGTGATGTCACGGCGAGGAAGGTTTGATGATGATGATTAAATCTGAAGGACGAAGGAGGGAAGACGGGGCTGGTCTGAGAGGAAGAAGAGGGCGGGGCTTCATCTGAGAAAGAGGTGGGCGGAGCCTCGTGGTGTGGTCATATTGTTTGTACTGAGACATGAAGGAAATGTAATCAGGAAAATCAGAAAAACAGAACCGCTGGACGTTCTGGACGTCCAAGAGAACGGCGTTAGGTCTCTTATTGTGAAGGGGGAACTCCAGTGTTTAAGAAAGTCTTTTATTTTGAAAGGGAAACTTAGGCGTTTATGAAGGTCTTTTATTCTGAAAGGGAAACTTCACCATTTATGAAGGTCTTTTATTCTGAAAGGGAAACTCCCGTATTGATGAAAGTCTTTTATTTTGAAAGGAAAACTTCAGCATTTATGAAGGTCTTTTATTCTGAAAGGGAAACTCCAGTATTGATGAAAGTCTTTTATTTTGAAAGGAAAACTTCAGCATTTATGAAGGTCTTTTATTCTGAAGGAGAACCTCCAGTGTTTATGAAGGACTTTTATTCTGAAGGAGAACCTTCAGCGTTTATGAAGGTCTTTTATTCTGAAAGGGAAACTTCAGTGTCTATGAAGGTCTTTTATTCTGAAGGAGAACCTCCAGCGTTTATGAACTTTTATTGTGAAAGGGAAATCTCAGCGTCTATGGAGGTCTTTTATTCTGAAATTGAAACTCCAGTGTTTATGAAGGACTTGTATTCTGAAAGGGAAACTCCAGTATTGTGAAGGTCTTTTATTCTGAAAGGGAAACTTCAGTGTCTATGAAGGTCTTTTATTCTGAAGGAGAACCTCCAGCGTTTATGAACTTTTATTGTGAAAGGGAAATCTCAGCATTTATGAAGGTCTTTTATTCTGAAGGAGAACCTCCAGCGTTTATGAAGGACTTTTACTCTGAAAGGGAAACTCCAGTATTGTGAAAGTCTTTTATTTTGAAAGGAAAACTCCAGTATTTATAAAGGTCTTTTATTCTGAAAGGGAAACTCCAGTATTTTTAATCTGAAGGAGGAAGTCAAACATTAGAGCGTCTAAATCAACTGTAGAATAAAATCGGAGCTGGTTCTGATCGGATCTTCTGAGCAGATCAGTTCGATTCTGGAGGTGTCGGCGTGCCGGCCGCTCCACCATCTGTCACCTGTCGGCTCAGATACTTTCTCAGCATTAAGCCCCTCCCCCAGCGCTGGTCAGAGGCTTAAGTTCTGGTGACGCGGCGGCTCGGATCCTCACTGACCTGCTGCTTCCTGCTGACCGCCGGTCGCCTCACCTGTGGACCCGGACAGGTGAGCTTCACCTGCAGCTCTTCAAGGACGTTACTGTCACTGCGGCGTGTGGGCGTGTCCGAGGGCGGAGCTAACAGACAGCTTTATTCTGGATCCACAGAACCTGAACCGGACCAGAACCTCCGGGTTCGTTTGCTTCAGCTTTGACGAACAGAAAGATGAAAATCCTGAAAAACTTTCCAGATTTTTCCGAAAAAGTTTCTCCAGACGTAGAAATTCTTCCAGGAGCGTCTGGATCCGTTTCAAACATTTAACCTCAATGTGGACGCTGACCCACAGCCGGGCCCAGGTTGATGTGTCATCAGGGCGGTTCTGATCCAAACCAAAGTCCAGCTTCCTCCTCAGCAGCTGAAGTTGGTTTCTGGGTTTGGGTCGCCGAGTTGGTCAGAAGTTTCTGTTCTCAGCCGGCTGCAGTCTGAGGATCCAAACCGGACCTTCAGCGGTTCTGAGGGGTTCTTAACCCGGCAGAGAACTGGGTTCTGCTGAGTTCTGCTGAGTTCTGCTGCCATCAGTGTGTGAATGTGGAGTGTTTTGGACCTGAATGAAAACAGACGTTTTCCTCCAGACCTTCTGTAGTAACCCTGATGTTCTGCTCGGTTCTGTTTGGTTCTGCTCGGTTCTGTTTGGTTCTGCTCGGTTCTGTTTGGTTCTGCTCTGTTTGGTTCCGTGTGGCCCGTTTCCTCCTCAGCCTGTTCTCAGGACTGAAGCTTCAGCACTTCCAGGATTATTGTGGATTATTTTTAGCCTCCTCTGTGGCGGTGGGGGTGGGGTTGCCCTAAAAGCTGCAGGTGAACGCCGCTCCGCTCCACGCCGGCGGAAAACCGGGTCAGGATCAGAACACGCGCGGTCCGGATGCAGAGCCGGTGGAACTGAAGTTCCCTGATCAGAGTTAGCCTAGCTTAAGCTGCAGTAATCATGTAAACATGTAAACAAACATGTAAACAAACATGTAAACGTGTTCTCTGTGTGGGAAAGGCTGCAGAGGTGCATTGTGGGAAATATCTTTCCACAGGAAGCTCAAAGCCTCAGATCACTGATGGACCTCCAGCATAGATGTTTGGTCTCAGTTCTGGTTCTGTCGGGTCTTCCTGAGCTCCTCCTCTCTGTCCCATTTCTCAAAGTCACTGTGACCCTGTGGCGGTCCCGGCCCGGTTCTGGTCTCTGGGGTCCGGCGTGGACTGGTTTTCTGCATGTAGGTCAGAGGAGCGGCGTGTTCCCGATGCTGCAGTCACAGGACAGCTGATCGATGCTGCCGATCAATACGGCTGTGACCCGACCCGTCTGCCCAGAACCTTCCTTCAGGAGGCCAGAACCGGCACCGGGGATCGGGCCGTAATCCGGGATTATTCCCAGCGTGACGATCAGTGAAGGAAAGGCTGGGATTAACTCCCAGATGAAGGCTGTGAGGATGAGGAGGGCAGAGCGCTGACAGCCGGTCGCCGCGGCGACGCCGTGTTGTGAGAGTGTTTCCACGGCGACCGAGCTGCTCGCCGTTTACACGCTGGAGCTGCAGTTTAATATCTAACCGAGATAAGCAGGCGGGGAACCAGAGGACAAAAGGTCACACGTGCACGCACGTGCACACCGAGTGTGAAAGGCGATCCCACAGGTCCTTCCGTCAGCCAAACACGCCGTAAACGCTACCGAGGAACCCGACGGTCCAGAGGCACAGAACCTTCTGGATCAGAACCAGACTGAAGTTCTGTTGGATCCTCGGTTTCTCATTCAAATAAACAGAACACTCCCAGTTCCTGGAAGTTCTGCTCTGCTGCTTATTCTTCCACACTTCTGGTGTCGTCAGTTCTGGTTTCAAAGGTTCGTCCCGAACAGAACCTCCTCTGTTCTGCAGAACTCGGCTCAGCTTCAGCGATCCTCCGGACTCTCTTCCTTATGCGGTTCTAGTATTTAAAGTCTGTTTTTCTGAGGGACTTCATCATATTTTCATTATTAGTTATCAAAAACCATCTGGTTCCGGTCCAATCCGGTCCAGTTCGGTCCTCAGTTTCCTGTTACTTCCTTTTTGTTTGAAGTCTTGGTTCTGGTTCTTCTTGGTGGAACCGTCAGCTTTTTCCTCAAGGTGGAATGAAGGATGAGGAAGCTGGCGTCCAGAGGCCCGGTTCTGGACGTGTTTCCTGTTTGGACCTTTGCTCTGGATCTGCCTGAAGGTTCTCACTCTGATGTCTGAGGACTGAAGATCCAAACGGTTGTTTGATGGAAACCGGAACCGTTTCTGGTTGATTGTCTGTTCATAGCATTGACTGTATATAGAGAACTGGACTGAGCGAGTGTGATGTCATCCATAGAAAATGTTTCATGTCTCCAGTAAAATTACGTTGATTCAGTCGCCGTTTCTAGTGATGCGGATGCCGCCATGCTGGAGCCAGACGGCAGTGATTGGTCCGAGTTGTCTCAGTCATCGTTTCTATGGCAACACCAATCAGGTTGTTCCAAGGCCACACCCCTTCACTGAAAGCAGTTGGAGAGAATCTGTCAAAGATTAACGGTGGGGGCCAGCAGGCTCCGCCCACTTTTACTGATGCATCCGATTGGTCCGTTTATAACTTGAAAACAGAAAAAAAAGAAACATGGAGCCACTTCCTGTTTGGAATGCCAGGGGGCGGGGCCACTCAGTCCAGTTCTCTATACATAGACAATGGTTAATAGCTATAGTTTTTGTGGGCGGAGTCAGTGTTTCTGAGGGGATGATGGGAGTTGGTCTGATTTGGCTTTGCGATGTCACACATCCTCTCAGCTATTGACCAATCACAGCTGAGCACGCGGTCGGCCCGTGGTCGGCGTGCCAGCAGGTCGGAAGTCCAAAGGTCTCTGAGACTTTGATCAGAGGGCGGCGGCTCCGGAACGGCCTGTCAATCATTCACCGAACAGGAAGTCCTCTTCCGGTCCGGAGGGTCCGAATCCATGACTCTCTCAAGTCCTGAAGCTCCTCCTTCATGAGCCTCCAGAAAGTTCTGGATGAAATGATCCGATGTTTGTGTTGCACAGCCTGAAAGCTGAGGTTCTTTAGAAAACCCGGACCGGATCAGAACCTTCTCTGTGAAGGTCCAGCTGGACCTCACAGGAGGGAACATTTTGGTTCAGAAAGTTGGGCGGTTCTGCATGGTGGGGGAGGAGTGATGGTGTGGTCTGGTTCTGCAGAACCTTTCAGAGGTCCTCGTCTCAGAACCAGAACCTAGGATTCTTCAGCAGGTAAAGCCCGTCAGAACCAAGG
Organism: Oryzias melastigma; assembly: GCF_002922805.2. Classification (NCBI taxonomy): domain Eukaryota; kingdom Metazoa; phylum Chordata; class Actinopteri; order Beloniformes; family Adrianichthyidae; genus Oryzias; species Oryzias melastigma. The sequence goes on along the minus strand of NC_050534.1, from coordinate 22,599,004 downwards.
AGAATGAGTCCGTCAGAGGAAAGTAAAGAGGATTGAGGAGCAGATTTAAACTCCCCACACAAACACAGT
>NC_050534.1:22586559-22598920 GCF_002922805.2 Oryzias melastigma | reverse complement strand
CCCCCCCCCCCGACCATGTGACCACGTGATCATGTGATCATGTGACCTCGGGAATCCGGCTTGAATCAAACAAACAACTAAAGTCTGAGCTGGAAACTCACGGTGGACTTCTAGGTAATGATTGACAGCTGGATCAGCTCTGTTTATGCAGCTGTGATGACATCACCACAGGGGGCGGAGACACGATGACATCATGTTTCTATAACAGATGTTCTTCAGATGAGACGACTGTCGACTGTGTGACCTTTGACCCCTGATACTCTTCGGATGTATCAGTGAGATGCTGTGTGTTTGAGTGTCTAAACTCCTCAGACTGGGTTCTCTTTTCCCTGCTCTCGGTCTCACAGGCGTCTCTCTCCCAGCAGCAGCTTTCTGCGTTCTGGTTTCCATGGAAACAAAGTTCAGAGAGGAGGGGGGGTAAAACAGAGTCCTGGGAAAAGTAATCACACATGCCCCCCCCCCCACTGTCTTTTGTGTTCAGTTTAATGTGACGGTGGACAGGATGGATCCTCTGGGTCAGAACTTTGGTTCTGATCAGATATGTCTCTACAGATCTACAGATCAGTGAGTGAAGAGAGAATCTGACCCGAATGTTCAGAACCGAGGATTCTAACAAGCTAAGGTTCTAATTCAGTTTGGATGGTTTTCTGTTGAAAGTCTCAGGTTTTACCCATAATTCTATTCAGCTTCAGAGTCCAGACTGAACCAGAACAAAACTACACATCATGACACTGCCGCCTCCATGCTGACTGACATGAACGTTATGATGAAACCCTCGTTTTTGCGTTTCCTGTCGGTGATGTCATCGGTGATGTCATCGCTGACTGATCAGCTGACTCCACTGCAGTAATCAGATTACTTCTGCTGCTCGTCTCTGCAGCGGATCGCCGGTCCTGCAGGATGAACGGATATGAAGCTCCGCCCCTGGGGGGCTTCTCTTCCTCCAGCGCACACGTCAAGTGAGTGCAGTTGCTCCTTTGGTTTGTGAACAGAACCAGAACCCAAGCGGTTCTGAGCGGGCAGCACGGGCTCAACTGATCTGTTTGTTTTTCAGCGGCCATGAAGCCCCGCCTCCTGACGCCCGCAGGACCAAAGCCAAGCCCGGTGCCAAAGTTCCGTACGGTGAGTCTGCTGCTGTTGGACCGGGTCCTGGTCCTGGTTCTGAGTTAGCTACGGTTCCATCCTTCCTGGTCACTCCTTCAGTCCTGCTGTGGGAGTGGCTCCGGAGCCGTCCGGCCCGTCTGTGACGGCGGGTCAGAACTGTGACGTCTGCTGTGGTTCTGCAGGATCCGAGGAAATGTACTTCCTGCGCTCGTCGTCCAAACACAAAAAGAAAAGCCAAAGTAGGAGCAACGTGCACGTGTGTGTGCACGTGTGTGTGCACATGTGTGTGATGTTGTGTTCTGTAACTTTATTTAAAACTGTTTTTTCACAGTTTTTAACAGTAAAACTTTATTAAAACATTAATGTTGACAGACCAGAACCAGATTTGTGAGCTTCTTCTGGATGTGCATGTTTGCTCGGCGCTGGTCCGTTATCAGCTTTGTACCTGCATCTGCGGCTGCAGCATCTGCGGCTGCAGCCGCAGATGCTGCAGCCGCAGCTGCTGCAGCAGCTGCGGCTGCAGCAGCTGCATCTAAGGGATGCTGTGCTGCAGTTTCCTTCGGTTTCCTGCCTTCAAAGGGGCTAAAGGTTCTGATGGGTCCTTTAGAACCTGTAAAGTTCTGCCTCTCAGGAGCCGGTTGAACTGAGATGAGTTCTACTGGGTTCTAGAGCGGGTTCTGTCTGAGCGCTGTTGACCTTAAAGAGGTCCAAACGGACCTCAGAGGTGGTTTTGGCCGTGGTGGTTAACCGCTCTGCTTCTCCACCAGAACCCAGAAAGCGCTACACCAGAACCAGCATCAACAGCCTGACGGACACGTCTCAGTACCAGGTGGAGGTGAGTCCCGAGTCCGCTCCGCAGCAGAACCTCCAGCCGCGGCTGCTCTAACCCGGGTTCTGGTCCCGTCCAGCACCTGATGACCTTCGTTCTGGACCGGAAGGACGGGATGATGTCCGTGGACGACGGCGTCCGGCGGCTGCGGCTGCTGGACGCCAAAGGGAAGGTGTGGACCCAGGAGGTTCTGCTGCAGGTGGAGGAGAGGGCGGTCACCCTGATGGACCTGGAGACCAAGGTGAGGCGATCCGGACCCCCCAGGAAGGAGAACCGGACCTAAGGTCTTGATGGGAGCATCACAGGGATTTTGAGGAGCAGGCGTGACCTTTGACCTTCTGTTTGTTCCAGAGTTTAACGTGAATAAATGCTTAAAAAACGTAAATGTAGTTTTAGGAAGAATTCAAACCTGCAGTTCCTCTAATGACCACTAGAGGCCTCACAAAGGAGCAGCCCTCCTTTTGATTGGCAGGTGGGCCGGGCCATGTGGGAACTGAGATTGATGTTATTTGTCTCATCAAATCTCCTGTGTTAGGAATGTTGTAGATGTGGGCGGAGCTAGCCGCCATCAACGTGCTCCTCCCACTTCCGATTTCTTTTCAACATTTTCCGTTGAGTGTTATCTTGAGAGTTTGGGTTCACATCCAAACAGCATCTCTCTGACGACACAGAAAGATCAAAGGAGACAGAAAAGGGGCGTGGCCAGCTGTTTTTTCTCTCTGATGTTCTGATGTTCTGACCACGCCCACCTCCCCTGTAAAAGTGTCCCGCCCTGAAAAATCTACGAGGTAAAGGTAAACAAAAACCTCGTTATCCTCTTGAACCTGCGGTGTAGCGTAAAGCAGCTGCTGGAGGGTGTCGGTTCGATTCCCGGAGTTCCCACGCCCTCCAGAACAAACAGAACATCCGCTGACTCACTGGTCCACCCAGCTGCCAATAAAAACACACCCGAGGTATTAAAACCTCTGATTTCAAAATAAAAGCACCCCCTCTCCTTCATTTGTCGATAAAAGGTCAATGCTTTTATTTTGGTAGTCTGAAGGAACTGCTCCTTTCAGCCACGACGGCGTTCAGCCCCTCCAGGTTTGTTTCATGTTTTCAAGCTGGTTAGAAACACAGGGGGCGCTCGAGGGGCGGGGTCACTAACATCACATCTGTGGTTTCACGGATTCTGGAGAATTCCTGGATTCCAGCTGCAGCCGCTTCAGCCACCAGAGGGCGCCACAGGACACTCAACCCTTTTAGTTTGGACTCGTTTCCATGACGACGCCTGCAGAGAACCTGTTTTCAGGCAGCAGGAAGGCCCGTTCTGCTGCTGAGTTCTTACTGAACCTCTCCCGGTTCTGAGCGAGTCCGAAAACGTCTGAAGCTTCTTTGGTTCCACACTGAACTTTTGTTTCTTCAGTCCCAGCAGAAGCTCTGCAGATGTTTGCTGCTGCTGGTTCCGGTCCGTCCTGACCCGCTTCCCTGGTTTTCAGAACGAGCTGGAGAACTTCCCCATCGGGTCCATCCAGCACTGCCAGGCGGTGATGAACTCCTGCAGCTACGACTCCATATTGGCTCTGGTGTGTAAGGAGTCGGGTCAGAACAAACCGGACCTGCACCTCTTCCAGTGTGACGACATCAAGGTAGAGAAGACCTGCTCTGGGCCTTCAGAACCAAAGATGACCAAAGCAGAACATTTGGAATGGAATCTGACCGAATTCTTTTAGAACTTGTTTAGGTTCTGGAGCTTGACAAGATTATAGAACCTTGTGGTTGTGGAACTCCACAGTTCTTGAACCCAGCTGTTTAGAACTCTGTGGTTCTGGAGCTAGAACCTCAGAGTTCAAGCTCTGTGGTTCTAGAACCTTGTGGTTCTGGAGTGTTGGGCCTCTCCCTGACTTGCGGTTCTGACAGGCGAACCTGATCCACGCCGACATCGAGAGCGCCATGACGGACGCCAGAAGCGGCAAAGCGAAGAAGCGTCCTGAAGCTCTGAGGTGAGCGGCGCCCTCAGACGTCTGCAGGTGGATCGGCGCCGGCAGCTGATTGGCCAATCCTGTCTGTCTGCAGGATGATCCTGAAGAGCGACGGTCTGATCCCGCCCCCTCCCGCTGCGCCTGCTCCAGAACCGCCGGTGCCGTCCGATCAGCTGGACCTGAAGGGGCGGGCACCGGCCTGGTCGGCGTGGACCAATGAGCAGCCGGACTGTGAGTGATGTCACCACTGGGTTCTGAAGACTGAACAGAACCTCAGCAGAACCGTGACGCTTGTCTCCGTGGCGTTTAGATGAAGGGCTGCAGCTGCTGCCGGACGGCTCGGCGGCGGACGTGTCGGCGCTGCGCGTCGACCGGGAAGTGGTGAGTCTGCTGGTCCCAGCTGGATCCGGTTCTGGTCCAACGGATCAGAACATGAGCTTTGGCTCTTTCACAGCAAATCCTGAACCACATCCTGGACGACATCGAGTTCTTCGTCACCAAACTCCAGAAGGCGGCGGAGGCGGCGAGCGAGCTCTCCAAGAGGAAGAAGGCCAAGAAGGGAAAGAAGAAAGGTCCGGGAGGTGAGCTCTCACACAGAACCGGACCTCTGGACCCTCAGAGGAACCGGTACGACCCGAACGACCCAAACATGTTGCCGCCTTTATGGAGCTCCACCTGAAACCTGCGAGGAAACGGCGGCCAACTCACTCTGACCACTGCCACCCCACAGAACCCGGCCAGAACCAAACCCGAGATCCGGGTTCTGTCGGGTCCAAACTGGGAGCCAAAAGGACCACCTCTGACAATTGGTCAATCACAGCAACGAAAGAATTCAGGCCAAATTCCGTCATAAACTCGGATGGACCCGCCCACTAAACAGGAAGAGAGGCAGCCAGAAGCTCTTTCAAAATAAGAGTTTGTTACGTAGAGGATTTAATGTTTCAGCTAAAACCAGGATTTTCAAAATCCAAAACATTTAGATTCTGGTGTTTGAGAACTAGAGAAGAGCAGACCTCCTCCTCTGAAGGGGCGGAGCTTCTGTCGATCATCATTCCTCCTCTGTCCACCAGAGGGCGTCCTGACGCTGCGCTCCAAGACTCCGGAGGAGGAGGAGTTCGTCGACTGTCTGCAGAAGTTCAAGCACGCCTTCAACCAGCTGGTACCGGCAGCGCTCCTCACGCGGTTCTGGTTCCTGTCTGGGTGGATTTTTCAGAACCTTCTGCTGTTCTCTGACCTGCAGGGAAAGCTGAAGGACCAAATCCAGAACCCCAGCGCCGTGGATCTGGTCCACTTCCTGTTCTCTCCGCTCAGAATGGTGAGTGGCAGCACCTTGCAGGTGGAGGTCGGTGAGAGCGCTGACCCCTCCCCCTCCGCCCTCAGGTGATCCAGGCCTCTGGAGGAGTGGATCTGGCTCGCAGCGTGGTGGTTCCTCTGCTCACCAGAGACGCCATCGACTTCCTCCACGCCTCGGGGACGCCGGAGGAGCGCCACCTATGGGTGACTCTGGGAGACGGATGGACCAAGAGCAGGTCAGGAAAAGGTTCTGACCCTGTCGGGTTCTCCATGGTACCGGGTTATCCGGGTCATATTTGTTGGTGATATCCTTGAAACCTTCAGGCACCCGTGTTCTCCCCGTGCTCTCCCCGTGTTCTTCCGTGTTCTCCCCGTGTTCTTCCCGTGTTCTCCTCGTGTTCTCCCCGTGTTCTTCCGTGTTCTCCCCGTGTTCTTCCCGTGTTCTACCCGTGTTCTCCCCGTGTTCTCCTCGTGTTCTCCTCATGTTCTCCCCGTGTTCTCCTCGTGTTCCTCCCGTGTTCTCCTCATGTTCTCCGTGTGTTCTCCCCGTGTTCTTCCCGTGTTCTCCTCGTGTTCTCCCCATGTTCTCCCCGTGTTCTCCTCGTGTTCTCCCCATATTCTCCCCATGTTCTCCCCGTGTTCTCCTCGTGTTCTCCTCATGTTCTCCCCGTGTTCTCCCCGTGTTCTCCCCATATTCTCCCCATGTTCTCCCCGTGTTCTCCTCGTGTTCTTCCATGTTCTCCCCATGTTCTTCCATGTTCTCCCCGTGCTCTCCCCGTGTGCTCCCATGTTCTCCAGTGTTTTCCCCATGTTCTCCCTGTGTTCTTCCTGTGTTCTTTCCATTTTGTCTCTGTGTTCTCTTCGTGTTCTCTCCGTGCTCTCTCCATTTTTTCTTCATGTTCTCTCCGTGTATCCAGACTGGAGTGGCCAAAGGATCAGTTCTTTCCCGCCTGTGAGCTGCGTTTCCGTGACGGTTGGGAACCTCCCGCGTTGCCGTTTGTGTCGGTGAGTCGGGAGCAGGATCTGACCCAGCTGGCGGAGAGCATCGTGGCGGCGGACGTCCACAGACGTGAAGACGCTCAGGTGTGTTGGAACCAGCAGGTCTCTTCCATCTTCTTTAGCGTGCGCCGTGTCACGTGACGTTCCCGTGTGTCGCAGGCGGCGCTGCAGACGTTCCCTCCGGCTGACGGGTACGCCCTCTCTGGCTCCTCCTACAAACGCTTGCAGATCCTGGATCAGGGCGCGGCCTTGGCTGCCTTCAAACACGCCGTTAGCCGTGTGGACCGGTAACTCCCGGTCACATGACGACCTGGAGAACGGATCCCAGCGTGGCGCGGCTGTCCCCAGAGGAACTCAGCAGTGGTACCTTTCAGCAGAAAAACCTTCCGAGGTTTCAGCTCAGAAACGGGAAACTCATTTCAGCCACAAACAACGGCTGCAGTTTTCATTGATCTTTGTCAAAACTGCTGAAAAGTATGAACTGAAGAAACAGTTTTTCCTTCTTCTGAACTTCGGTTTCTCTGGGTCTAAACTCTGATCTGGTTTCTTCTGTGTTTTCATCCTGACGTTCTCGGCATGTGAAGCTGCGCTGCTCCTTTCTCCAGGCTGAGACTGTGTCCTCCGAGTCCAGTTTCACCGTCTTCCTCCTCGTCCGTCCGCCTCCTCCTGATTCTCCTCTGACTCTCTTACAGTTTTGACTCGGACATCAAAGTTCCTCCCAAACTTTTTGCCAAATCCAAGTACGACTTTGTGGCCAGAAACAACACGGAGCTGACGGTTCTGAAGGACGAGATCCTGGAGGTAACACAGTTTTTCCTGGGAAAAAGTATTTTTGTGAAGGTTTGGAGTGAAAATCTGCAGCTGGTTGGACCGGCGGTTCCACCAGAACCGACCTGGAAGCAGAACATTTTCTCTCAGGAACAGACCAGCTGTTAATCGGTCTGACTGTGGTGGAGAAGCAAACATGATCAAGTGGTGATGTCACTTTAGAGGCGGAGCTGAGACCCTCCAGGTTATTCCCTGAGCGTTGTCTCTCAGGTTCTGGATGACAGGAAGCAGTGGTGGAAGGTTCGGAACGGCTTCGGAGCCACCGGCTACGTGCCAAACAACATCCTGGAGGTGACCAGGGCGGTGGACAGCCGAGGAGAGCCCATCTACAGCCACACCATCCAGGTAGGGGCGTCTAACCCCGCCCACGTCCCTCCTTCCCTCCATCATCTCACCTGCTCCTCTCATTTCTCTGACCTGAAGCTCATGATGCCAAAGAAGGAGTTTGAGCTGTTTAAGGTAGGCGGGGGGGCAGATAGGGGGTGAGTAGTGGGGCTGGGGGGGCTTCTGTCCTGCAGTGTGACTCGCTTTGCTGTGTTCTACCTGAGCGCCTGCAGGGGGCAGCAGAGGTTCCTTCCTCTGCTCAGCAGCCCCCCTGCTGGCAGGAAGGTGCGGCTGGATGTTCATTGGTTGCCGGTAGAGCAGCTGCTGTGGTAGAGCGTCCTGCCGGTGCTGTGGGTGTGTCATTGGGTAGTTTGCAGTGAACGGATCATTTTCTGCTTCTCTTCACCGTCATGTTTTTCATTCATCTCACGTCAGCAGCAGTTACTGGGAGAGTTGAACGAGGTAAAAACTTTTGTTTGTCTATGGACAACAATCCTGTCTTTACTCCACCCACTTCCTGTGTCTGATAAGCCCCGCCCCATAAGACCTGCAGTCTTTTGATTGGCTAGTTCATAGAAGTCTTCATTTAGCTAATTTTACATTTTAAAAATACATTGTTTGGTTCCACATGTTTATGGAAAGACTCGCATCAATGATGACTCCGCCTCTCAGTCGGTCACCATGGAGACCACTTACTTCAAAAGATGGAGATTTGTTTTTTCACAACAAAAAAAAATTCAGACAAACACTCTGACCTCCAACCTTCACTTAAAGCGCCATCAAAGATGCCCCGCCCACTTCACTGTCCTAAAACCTCCCTCCCCTCCCCCACACGTCTGTGATTGGCCAGGAAGTTCACATAAGAGCCACTGATTCAACTCAAAATGTCACAAAAATTTGGCCACACCCACCTTTTTTCAAAGATACATTTTTTTGAATACATAATAAAAAATTCTTTACAGTTTTACCAATTTAAATCCCTTTTTAAAACAAACATTTAAATCCAGATGTTCAATAATCTCGCAGAAGTTTTAGTCCCGCCCCATTCACAGGAGCCACTTTCAGGAGGCGGAATCAAAAGCGTAGCCACACCCCCTTCCTGCAGGCTGTGCCTCATTAAACATGTCTGAACTTTTATGTAATGAGAATCCCAGAGAAAGTCCTGGAAAGATCTAAAAGGTCAAAGGTCGCAGTAGTGACCAACATCCTGTTGTCATGGAAACCGTTTCACAGCAAACCTCTCTGTATTGCAGAAACAGACCACCAGGACGGACCCCCTCCCTACCAAAGCAGCACCAACCCCGGTGCCCCCGGTGCCGACGCCACCGCCCCCCGCCCCCGCAGGGATCCCCACGCCGCCCCTTCCCCCTCCAGCCAGTGAGCCCGCCAGGCCGCCCCTCAACAGCCACAGCCGCCACAACAGCAGCGCCTCCAGTGAGGTGGGCGCCGGCGCCGCCATGAGGGAGCAGAGCGAGCAGAAACCCGCCGGCCGTGAGTCTGAATGCAGACCAACATGTTTAAGAACTCTATGGTGGAGTGGTCAGCACTCTCACTTGACAGGGAGAGTCCTGGTTCAGATCCCAGCTGGGATTTCTGAACGTGTCTCCCTGGTTCCTGTCGGTTCAGGAGCTGTATGGAGCTTCTACTGTTAATACATCTAGACGCGTTCTGGGTTTTTGGAGACATTTCTGACTTGAGTTCAGATACGACTGAAAATGCTCCTGGTCTCTTGCAGGGAGGAAATCCAACATGGAGGAGGTGCAGGACGAGCTGGTGCACAGGCTGACTTTGGGTCGCAGCACCCAGAAGAAGTTTGCGGCGCCGTCTCGCAGCAGCAGCCTGCCGGGCTTCAGCATCACCTACGACTCGTCTCCAGATGAAGTCCGAGCCTGGCTGGAGACCAAAGGCTTCAGCCCAGTGTGAGTTGAGAAAAATGTCTGCAGGATCTCTGGGTTTCTTCAGGATGTTCCTGGTTTGTCCTGGACACTCCAGATTCTCCTGGAGACTCCTAGTTTCTCCCAGAGGTTCTTAGTTTCTCTTGGAGCCTCTGGGTTTCTCCAGGAAGCTCTAGAGTTCTCCTGGATGGTACTGATTTCTTATAGACACTCCTGGATGACGCGGGTTTCTCCCAGACATTCGGAGTTTCTCTTGGAGGCTCCGGGTCCTCCCTGAATATCCTTTTTACTCCCTGGTGCTCTGGGGTCTCCTGAACAATCTGGGTTTCTCCTGGACTCTCCTGTTTTTTCCCAAAAGCTCCTGGTTTCTCTTGGAGGCTCTGGGTTCTCCTGGATGGTACTTGTTTTCCCTGGACACTCTTGGAGAACCCTGGACACCCCGGGTTTCTTCCGGACGTTCTGGGGTTCTCCGAGACACTCTTGGTTTCTCCAGGATACTCCTTGTTCCCCTGGAGATTCCTGGTTTCTCCTGTACACTCTGGGTTTCTCCAGGATACTCCTGGTTTCCCCCAGAGGTTCCTGTTTTCTCCTGGACGCTTGTTCTTTCTCCAGGATACTCCTTGCTTCTGGAGATTCCTGGTTTCTCCAAGACACTCTAGGTTTCCCCTGGACAGTCTGGGTTTTCCTGGACACTCTGGGATTTCACCCGGAGACTCCTGTTTCTTTCTCCTGGACACTCCGGGTTTCCCCTGGATACTCCAGGTTTTCACCCGGAGACTCCTGTTTTTTTCTCCTGGACACTCCGGGTTTTCCCAGACACTCCGGGTTTCTCCTGACAGCTGTCTCTGTGCAGGACCATCAGCAGCCTCGGCGTGCTGACTGGCGCCCAGCTGTTCTCCCTCAACAAGGAGGAGCTAAAGACCGTTTGTCCCGACGACGGCGCGCGAGTCTTCAGCCAGGTCACTGTGCAGAAAGCGGCGCTGGAGGTGAGTGTCACTGTGGGGAGGAGGTCACATGACCTTCAGTCACCTGTGCGGCTCTGACCGATGGATCCAAAACAAAGGAACCTGGAACCAAACTCCACCTGGTTTTTAACGGTGCTGGAGGTCGAGTCGTGGCAGCTGGACTTCAAATCATTTCAAGGAAGAAGATTTGAAGTCCAGCTGACGCTGCAGATGAAGACGGATTTCTGGTTTTACTCTAAAGATTCCTCGTTTGTCCTCCAGGGGGAGTAAGAACCTATCAGAACCTCCTAAGATTACAACCTTTTTCAGGGTCTCTCACACAGCGGGTGGGGTGGGTGGGGGTCCTGGTTCCAGGTGGGGGGGCTGCTCTCGATGTATTTCAAAGCTCTCTGTCCCCCAGCTCTGCCACGGTCTGGTGTGTGGTTCTGTTCCCACCTGCAGGTCTTCTTCTGACCTCCTTTGATCTTCTGACTGTAACCACATTCGTTCAGGTACCGTGTCTCATCCCGACGCTCCGCGCTTCCTCCTGCTGGCCAGACTCCAGTGGTTACCCCTCACAGCGAGGCGGCGACAGAATGACCTCTGCCTAACCTTCTGACCATGAAGGTCAAGTGATGACGAACGTGAAGGCGGAGCTTGTTAAGTTGAGGTGGACTACTGTGGCGCTGAGGGTGTGAACCTCCGGGTCCTCTCATCTCATCGAGGGTTTCCTCAGTGTCAGACCCGGTTGGAGACAAAGACACGGAGGTTCTGATGAGGCGGTCTTTGTATCAAACTGGTTCTGATCTGCGGTTCCGACCTTCACGTTCTGTTTGTTTTACAAACTTGGATTAGTTTAATTTAGGAACCAAATGTCTCAGTCAAAGCTAAAGTTCTGACCCAGTTTGAGTATCCAGAACCTCGGCTCTCCAGGAACCGTGTCCCGCTTGTATTCTGGGAATCGATTGATCCACAACATTAGGTTCTGGACCGGAGTCCCGTCCTCCAGATGAAGTTCTAGAGATCTTTGACCCATGAACCGGTTTCACAGATTCGCTTTAGACTCACCAGAACCAGATTCCTAAACTGATTCTGTTTGGGGACTTCTGTGTTCAGACGTCGGTTCTGCAGTGACTTTGGGAGTTCTGAAGGTTCCGGCGCCGGTTCTGGCCCGCAGGAGGAAGCTGCACGGGTTCTAGTGTAGAAGCAGATGAAGAATCTCCAGCCGGTCCTGCTGCTGTGGCTGTGCAGTAAGCCCCGCCCCCATGAATGACCCCCCCAGAACCTCAGTCCCCCCTCCCCCGTAGAGACCAGGATGTAGACATTCTCTCTGAAGAACGCTCCTGTAGATCAATGTGTGACGGCGATACTCCAGTACTCTTACTGTACTCCGTACTGTCTGGTGAGTATGACGGTTTGTTGGTGTCACCTGGACTCTGAGGATCGGGTCAGAACCGCCTGACCTGCAGCTGGTTGCACAGATTCCTGAATTCCTCCAAACGTCACAGTTTCGGATGTTCCTCTTCTGTTCAGAACTTCTTCTGGGTTTGGATCAGAACCTGGTTTCCGCAGCGCAGTTCGCTTTAGTTTGGTCTGTGATGTTCATCAGAACTTCAGCTGAGAGACAGAATCCAGGAATTCTCTTGAATTCATTTGTAATCATTTGTATAACGGAGCAGAAAATAAGGATTCTGTAGCGGAACCGTTGGTTCTGTTTCTGCTCCAGTATACAAACACATTCTGTAGAATCAAACAGATTTCCTGTTTTAGCCGCTGAGGTTCTGCTGAACATCTCAGACCGACTGAAGATCAACCGGCAGAATCTGTATCTGATGGGTCACATTCACACAGATGCACAGGACGCTGTGGAAACTGCAGAACCGGGTCGACCCGTTCAGCTAAAACCAGGTCTGAGGGAGTCTGAGGACTTGCCTAAAAAGAACCACCAGGGTCTGTGCAACCAATAGAAGGAAGTCCTCTGGTTTCCCAGCATGCCTCCTGGCTACAGCTGTAGATGTTTTCATGCTTGTTCTCAGTGGTCATCGCTGAGGACTTCCTGGGTGCGGCGGGGGCCTCTGGCTTGGCGCGGCGAGGGCCTCTAGTCGCTCTGGCCGGGCGTGGCGGGGGCCTCTGGTCGCTCTGGCCTGGCGCGGCGGGGGCCTCTGGTCGCTCTGGCCTGGTGCG